>NW_027053085.1:0-62000 GCF_011386835.1 Chrysemys picta bellii | reverse complement strand
TCCATTGGTAGTGGTGGGGGTGACTGTGGGAGTTGACTGTCACTGTTCATCAAGTGGGGCTGATGTACAGTGGATGGGAGAGGGAGGGCAGTATCTCGTACACCAATAGACCTTTGGGCAGTGATGGCTCCTGCTTGGGTTATATGCTGTGTTTGCAGAGGAATCGCCCAGGAGCCCCAGCCAGAGGAGAAACTGGAAGAAGTGAACCTGAGCAGCCTGGACATCCTTGTAAGCAGAGATGAACAGTCCACCGCTTTCTGTCGTCTCCATGACTGTCTGTGAGTGAACAATTATGGCACTCTATTCCTCATCCGTACCACTCTAGTTTTCTTCCACCATTCTCCTGCTGCTCTCTGGCCCTGCTGTATCACGGCATGCAGTGTCACTGTTGCTCCTTAAGGAAATGCTCTGTGCATTACCCCAGGTGTCCACCCAGTGCCACTGTTGCTCCATGGGGGAAATGCTTTGTGCATTACCTGGATTAGCCACCCAGTGTCACTGTTGCTTTATTTGGGAAATGCTCTGTGATTACCCGGGGTGGCCACGCAGTCTCATTTTTGCTTCATGAGAGAAATGTTCTGTGCAATTACACTGAGTGGCCACCGGGCGTCACTGCTGTTCCACAGGGGAAAAGCTCTGTCCATTTCCCCGATTGGCCATCTAGTGTCTCTGTTGCTCCATGAAAGAAATGCTCTGTGCAGTCGTCCAACTGGCCGCCCAATGTCACTGCTGCTTCTTAAGGGATTACTCTGAGGGTACTGCAGATGACAACACAGTGTCACTGTTGACAATGGGGGAAATTCTTTGTGCATTACCCCTTGTGGCCACCTAGTTAGTCTTGCTCCCTGAAATGCTTTGTGAATTACCTGGATTAGCCACCCAGTGTCACTGTTGCTCCCTTTGGAACTACTTTGTGCATTACCTCGAGTGGCCACCAGGTGCCACTCCTGCTCCCTGAAAGTTTTCTTTATTACCTGGATTAGCCAACAGGTGTCACTGTTGCTCCAGTAGGGTAAGGCTTTGTGCATTACCCAAAGTGGCCACATGGTGTCATTATTACTTCATGTGGGAAATGCTCTGTGCAATTACACCGAGTGGCCACCTGGTGTCACTGTTACTGCCTAAGGGAAATGCTTTGTGCATTCCCCTGACGGGCCACCTGGTATCACTGTTGCTCCACGAGAGAAATGATCACTCAGTTTCTGTTCATCCAGTGGGGCTGATGTAGATGGGATGGGAGAGGGAGGCAGGGATGAGGGCAAGATTTCACACACCAATAGAGATTGGTGTAGTGATGGCTCATGCTTGGCTTTTGCAGCTGCGCTTGCAGAGGAATTGGCCAGGAGCCCCAGCCACAGGAGAAGCTGATACAAGTGGACCTGAGCAACCTGGACATCCTTCTAAGCAGATATGAACAGTCCTCAGGTTTCCGCCTCCCAGATAATTGGCTCTGAGTAAGAGGTCAGTGCTTTGAATTCCTCATGTGTGCTCCCTCTAGTTTCTTCACGGGCCGTGTGCTTCCTCGTTGGGTAGGGGCTCTGTGGTATCAAGGCTGCGGAGGGGCCAGAGTCTACTCTGCAGAGTGACTATGTCGGGTGCTGTTAAGGGGGCCAATACAGGGAGGAGAAAAGGGAAAGAGACCTGAACCCTGATTACAGGGCAGTCACATTTTCGTTAGTAAAATATTCCTCCTTTACACAAGGCGGGGGAGGAGTCCCCAGTGTGAAAAGATCTGGAAATGAACAGGTAAGGGAGGGATCCTGCTGAGTGTCCCCTTTCCAATCAATCCTCCATCCCTCAGCGACACCCTTCCCGACGTATCTCCTACCCCACCAAGAAAATGACAACTTCGTGCCCCCTAACCTTTAAAAGAAAAGACCCCTCTTATTTGTGAGGCGATCCTGTTAGTAGGGTTAGGTGCACCCACGTGCCGGCTCTGAATACCACCGTATCTACCTACAACATCTCAACATCAACACATTTCAGAAAGGACCGCCACATCAATCTCTTCAAAGGTAGCCCGAGGAATCTCCTCTCTTTATCACCAAAGAGACACAAGGCCAGGAATTCGGACACAACTAACGGAGCTGTCCGAATCCCTGCAGTTGGCGCTCGTCAGTCCGACAGTGTTCTTTCTTGTGCACAAGAAAACAAAGGGTGAAAGTTGTGGTTGGTTGAGCGGTGTAAATTGGGCAGGGCAAAAGGACTTGAGGAAGGATTACACGGAAGTGAGGGTCCGAAAGGAGCCCCCCAACTCCCCTGTTCATTTCCAGACTTTGTGACGTTTGCTTGGTTGGGCCATTTCTTGGCTTTTTTGAGAAAAGGGGCGAATTTTCCACGGCCTCCGCCATCCCCTTACAGCCGCCCCTTCGCCACACCATGTTCCATCTGACCGGGATAGGTCCCGAGTAAGATTTCACTTCAAATCTCAAAAATGCCAAGTAGAAATCATTCTGTGGGAATTTACTGTGACTAAGAGAAACAGAAGTTCAACCCTTCTCAAGTGCTGGAGGGTCGGGGGGAGTCGCTAAGCCACAGGCACAGAAAGGCTCCCCTAGCTTAAGCGTGAGAGGTATAAGACCTTACACCTTGGTTACAGGGCAGTCATTTTGCCGAGCCTGTCAAAGTGACCTGTTAATTTGCATGGCAAAGGAGACCGAAACCCTCCTTACAGGGTGGTCCTTAAGCCTGGGGTCTTCCAATGGGCCAGAGCGAAAAGCGCTGTAAAGGAGAGACCTCCGTTCCCTCAGAAATGGGTGGTGTCGTTGCCCAGCGAGTGCCAACGGCCCAAGAGGAGTTAGAAAGGGGAGACCTGCACCCTTCTGACAGGGAGAGGTCAACGGCACGGGGCATTTTAAAGGCTAGGTCCTAAGGAGCTCAAACCCACAGAGACCTCAACCCTTTTTAAAGGGGGTTTGCTCCGCCTCAGCTATGGAAGGGATCCATAAAGCATTTTGGTTGGTAAGGAATGGACCTTGATCCTTGTTTACAGGGAGGTCCTTTTACCGGGCACCTGAAGGGGGATTAAGCCTGTGAGGAGAAGTGTCGAACCCGATCCCTCGGTACAGGGTGCGGTGTGTGCTGTGTGTGCGGTGTGTGCAGCCGTTGGCAGTGGCTTTTTCTTCCCTTTTCCTGCAGTTTCTTTGGTGCTTATGTCATCTTGTTCATTTTGTCCTTTGAGTTGCTAGAAAGAGAGAGGGAAGCGGGTTAGGTGTGGCTCAGTAGAGAGCACGCGTACAAGGTAGATTCAGATGACATTGGCAAGGTACTCGGCCCTGCCGGAAATTACCCTAATTCCTTCTTTTCGGCACCGATCTCTTTCAGAACGGATGAGAGCTTGCGGCAGAAGGCGGGTCCAGGTGGATGCAGAGGACGCGGGCTTTGACTTGGCTGAGTGCGTGAGTGAGGAGGGCACGGGACAGCTAGTAGGACAAACCCTGAACCCTCTCAAGAGGCTGGTTTCTAGAACTACCTTCCAAATGGCAGTGTTACCTTGTGAAAGACAGGGAAAGACCCACACCCTAGTTAGAGGGCGCTCACTTTGGACCTTGGCATGAAGAGGGCCAATGTAGGGAGGAGAAAAGGGAAAGCGACCTGAACCCTGATTACAGGGCAGTCACCCTTTTTTTAGTAAAATATACCTCCTTTACACTGTTGGGGTGGGGGAGTCCTGAATGTGAAAAGATCTGGAAATGAACAGGTAAGGGAGGGATCCTGCTGAGTGTCCCCTTTCCAATCAATCCTCCATCCCTCAGCGACACCCTTCCCGACTTACCTCCTACCCCACCAAGAAAATGACAACTTTGTGCCCCCTATCTTTACCAGAAAAGACCCCTCTTACTTGTGACGCGGTCCTGTTAGTAGGGTTAGGTGCACCCACGTGCCGGCTCTGAATACCACCGCATCTACCTACAACATCTCAACATCAACACATTTCAGAAAGGACCGCCACATCAATCTCTTCAAAGGTAGCCCGAGGAATCTCCTCTCTTTATCCCCAAAGAGACACAAGGCCAGGAATTCGGACACAACTAACGGAGCTGTCCGAATCCCTGCAGTTGGCGCTCATCAGTCCGACAGTGTTCTTTCTTGTGCACAAGAAAACAAAGGGTGAAAGTTGTGGTTGGTTGAGCGGTGTAAATTGGGCAGGGCAAAAGGACTTGAGGAAGAATTACACGGAAGTGAGGGTCCGAAAGGAGCCCCCCAACTCCCCTGTTCATTTCCAGACTTTGTGACGTTTGCTTGGTTGGGCCATTTCTTGGCTTTTTTGAGAAAAGGGGCGAATTTTCCACGGCCTCCGCCATCCCCTTACAGCCGCCCCTTCGCCACACCATGTTCCATCTGACCGGGATAGGTCCCGAGTAAGATTTCACTTCAAATCTCAAAAAAGCCAAGTAGAAATCATTCTGTGGGAATTTACTGTGACTAAGAGAAACAGAAGTTCAACCCTTCTCAAGTGCTGGAGGGTCGGGGGGAGTCGCTAAGCCACAGGCACAGAAAGGCTCCCCTAGCTTAAGCGTGAGAGGTATAAGACCTTACACCCTGGTTACAGGGCAGTCATTTTGCCGAGCCTGTCAAAGTGACCTGTTAATTTGCATGGCAAAGGAGACCGAAACCCTCCTTACAGGGTGGTCCTTAAGCCTGGGGTCTTCCAATGGGCCAGAGCGAAAAGCGCTGTAAAGGAGAGACCTCCGTTCCCTCAGAAATGGGTGGTGTCGTTGCCCAGCGAGTGCCAACGGCCCAAGAGGAGTTAGAAAGGGGAGACCTGCACCCTTCTGACAGGGAGGGGTCAACGGCACGGGGCATTTTAAAGGCTAGGTCCTAAGGAGCTCAAACCCACAGAGACCTCAACCCTTTTTAAAGGGGGTTTGCTCCGCCTCAGCTATGGAAGGGATCCATAAAGCATTTTGGTTGGTAAGGAATGGACCTTGATCCTTGTTTACAGGGAGGTCCTTTTACCGGGCACCTGAAGGGGGATTAAGCCTGTGAGGAGAAGTGTCGAACCCGATCCCTCGGTACAGGGTGCGGTGTGTGCTGTGTGTGCGGTGTGTGCAGCCGTTGGCAGTGGCTTTTTCTTCCCTTTTCCTGCAGTTTCTTTGGTGCTTGTGTCATCTTGTTCATTTTGTCCTTTGAGTTGCTAGAAAGAGAGAGGGAAGCGGGTTAGGTGTGGCTCAGTAGAGAGCACGCGTACAAGGTAGATTCAGATGACATTGGCAAGGTACTCGGCCCTGCCGGAAATTACCCTAATTCCTTCTTTTCGGCACCGATCTCTTTCAGAACGGAGGAGAGCTTGCGGCAGAAGGCGGGTCCAGGTGGATGCAGAGGACGCGGGCTTTGACTTGGCTGAGTGCGTGAGTGAGGAGGGCACGGGACAGCTAGTAGGACAAACCCTGAACCCTCTCAAGAGGCTGGTTTCTAGAACTACCTTCCAAATGGCAGTGTTACCTTGTGAAAGACAGGGAAAGACCCACACCCTAGTTAGAGGGCGCTCACTTTGGACCTTGGCATGAAGAGGGCCAATGTAGGGAGGAGAAAAGGGAAAGCGACCTGAACCCTGATTACAGGGCAGTCACCCTTTTTTTAGTAAAATATACCTCCTTTACACTGTTGGGGTGGGGGAGTCCTGAATGTGAAAAGATCTGGAAATGAACAGGTAAGGGAGGGATCCTGCTGAGTGTCCCCTTTCCAATCAATCCTCCATCCCTCAGCGACACCCTTCCCGACTTACCTCCTACCCCACCAAGAAAATGACAACTTTGTGCCCCCTATCTTTACCAGAAAAGACCCCTCTTACTTGTGACGCGGTCCTGTTAGTAGGGTTAGGTGCACCCACGTGCCGGCTCTGAATACCACCGCATCTACCTACAACATCTCAACATCAACACATTTCAGAAAGGACCGCCACATCAATCTCTTCAAAGGTAGCCCGAGGAATCTCCTCTCTTTATCCCCAAAGAGACACAAGGCCAGGAATTCGGACACAACTAACGGAGCTGTCCGAATCCCTGCAGTTGGCGCTCATCAGTCCGACAGTGTTCTTTCTTGTGCACAAGAAAACAAAGGGTGAAAGTTGTGGTTGGTTGAGCGGTGTAAATTGGGCAGGGCAAAAGGACTTGAGGAAGAATTACACGGAAGTGAGGGTCCGAAAGGAGCCCCCCAACTCCCCTGTTCATTTCCAGACTTTGTGACGTTTGCTTGGTTGGGCCATTTCTTGGCTTTTTTGAGAAAAGGGGCGAATTTTCCACGGCCTCCGCCATCCCCTTACAGCCGCCCCTTCGCCACACCATGTTCCATCTGACCGGGATAGGTCCCGAGTAAGATTTCACTTCAAATCTCAAAAAAGCCAAGTAGAAATCATTCTGTGGGAATTTACTGTGACTAAGAGAAACAGAAGTTCAACCCTTCTCAAGTGCTGGAGGGTCGGGGGGAGTCGCTAAGCCACAGGCACAGAAAGGCTCCCCTAGCTTAAGCGTGAGAGGTATAAGACCTTACACCCTGGTTACAGGGCAGTCATTTTGCCGAGCCTGTCAAAGTGACCTGTTAATTTGCATGGCAAAGGAGACCGAAACCCTCCTTACAGGGTGGTCCTTAAGCCTGGGGTCTTCCAATGGGCCAGAGCGAAAAGCGCTGTAAAGGAGAGACCTCCGTTCCCTCAGAAATGGGTGGTGTCGTTGCCCAGCGAGTGCCAACGGCCCAAGAGGAGTTAGAAAGGGGAGACCTGCACCCTTCTGACAGGGAGAGGTCAACGGCACGGGGCATTTTAAAGGCTAGGTCCTAAGGAGCTCAAACCCACAGAGACCTCAACCCTTTTTAAAGGGGGTTTGCTCCGCCTCAGCTATGGAAGGGATCCATAAAGCATTTTGGTTGGTAAGGAATGGACCTTGATCCTTGTTTACAGGGAGGTCCTTTTACCGGGCACCTGAAGGGGGATTAAGCCTGTGAGGAGAAGTGTCGAACCCCATCCCTCGGTACAGGGTGCGGTGTGTGCTGTGTGTGCGGTGTGTGCAGCCGTTGGCAGTGGCTTTTTCTTCCCTTTTCCTGCAGTTTCTTTGGTGCTTGTGTCATCTTGTTCATTTTGTCCTTTGAGTTGCTAGAAAGAGAGAGGGAAGCGGGTTAGGTGTGGCTCAGTAGAGAGCACGCGTACAAGGTAGATTCAGATGACATTGGCAAGGTACTCGGCCCTGCCGGAAATTACCCTAATTCCTTCTTTTCGGCACCGATCTCTTTCAGAACGGAGGAGAGCTTGCGGCAGAAGACGGGGTCCAGGTGGATGCAGAGGACGCGGGCTTTGACTTGGCTGAGTGCGTGAGTGAGGAGGGCACGGGACAGCTAGTAGGACAAACCCTGAACCCTCTCAAGAGGCTGGTTTCTAGAACTACCTTCCAAATGGCAGTGTTACCTTGTGAAAGACAGGGAAAGACCCACACCCTAGTTAGAGGGCGCTCACTTTGGACCTTGGCATGAAGAGGGCCAATGTAGGGAGGAGAAAAGGGAAAGCGACCTGAACCCTGATTACAGGGCAGTCACCCTTTTTTTAGTAAAATATACCTCCTTTACACTGTTGGGGTGGGGGAGTCCTGAATGTGAAAAGATCTGGAAATGAACAGGTAAGGGAGGGATCCTGCTGAGTGTCCCCTTTCCAATCAATCCTCCATTCCTCAGCGACACCCTTCCCGACTTACCTCCTACCCCACCAAGAAAATGACAACTTTGTGCCCCCTACCTTTACCAGAAAAGACCCCTCTGACTTGTGACGCGGTCCTGTTAGTAGGGTTAGGTGCACCCACGTGCCGGCTCTGAATACCACCGTATCTACCTACAACATCTCAACATCAACACATTTCAGAAAGGACCGCCACATCAATCTCTTCAAAGGTAGCCCGAGGAATCTCCTCTCTTTATCACCAAAGAGACACAAGGCCAGGAATTCGGACACAACTAACGGAGCTGTCCGAATCCCTGCAGTTGGCGCTCGTCAATCCGACAGTGTTCTTTCTTGTGCACAAGAAAACAAAGGGTGAAAGTTGTGGTTGGTTGAGCGGTGTAAATTGGGCAGGGCAAAAGGACTTGAGGAAGGATTACACGGAAGTGAGGGTCCGAAAGGAGCCCCCCAACTCCCCTGTTCATTTCCAGACTTTGTGACGTTTGCTTGGTTGGGCCATTTCTTGGCTTTTTTGAGAAAAGGGGTGAATTTTCCACGGCCTCCGCCATCCCCTTACAGCCGCCCCTTCGCCACACCATGTTCCATCTGACCGGGATAGGTCCCGAGTAAGATTTCACTTCAAATCTCAAAAAAGCCAAGTAGAAATCATTCTGTGGGAATTTACTGTGACTAAGAGAAACAGAAGTTCAACCCTTCTCAAGTGCTGGAGGGTCGGGGGGAGTCGCTAAGCCACAGGCACAGAAAGGCTCCCCTAGCTTAAGCGTGAGAGGTATAAGACCTTACACCCAGGTTACAGGGCAGTCATTTTGCCGAGCCTGTCAAAGTGACCTGTTAATTTGCATGGCAAAGGAGACCGAAACCCTCCTTACAGGGTGGTCCTTAAGCCTGGGGTCTTCCAATGGGCCAGAGCGAAAAGCGCTGTAAAGGAGAGACCTCCGTTCCCTCAGAAATGGGTGGTGTCGTTGCCCAGCGAGTGCCAACGGCCCAAGAGGAGTTAGAAAGGGGAGACCTGCACCCTTCTGACAGGGAGAGGTCAACGGCACGGGGCATTTTAAAGGCTAGGTCCTAAGGAGCTCAAACCCACAGAGACCTCAACCCTTTTTAAAGGGGGTTTGCTCCGCCTCAGCTATGGAAGGGATCCATAAAGCATTTTGGTTGGTAAGGAATGGACCTTGATCCTTGTTTACAGGGAGGTCCTTTTACCGGGCACCTGAAGGGGGATTAAGCCTGTGAGGAGAAGTGTCGAACCCGATCCCTCGGTACAGGGTGCGGTGTGTGCTGTGTGTGCGGTGTGTGCAGCCGTTGGCAGTGGCTTTTTCTTCCCTTTTCCTGCAGTTTCTTTGGTGCTTGTGTCATCTTGTTCATTTTGTCCTTTGAGTTGCTAGAAAGAGAGAGGGAAGCGGGTTAGGTGTGGCTCAGTAGAGAGCACGCGTACAAGGTAGATTCAGATGACATTGGCAAGGTACTCGGCCCTGCCGGAAATTACCCTAATTCCTTCTTTTCGGCACCGATCTCTTTCAGAACGGAGGCGAGCTTGCGGCAGAAGGCGGGTCCAGGTGGATGCAGAGGACGCGGGCTTTGACTTGGCTGAGTGCGTGAGTGAGGAGGGCACGGGACAGCTAGTAGGACAAACCCTGAACCCTCTCAAGAGGCTGGTTTCTAGAACTACCTTCCAAATGGCAGTGTTACCTTGTGAAAGACAGGGAAAGACCCACACCCTAGTTAGAGGGCGCTCACTTTGGACCTTGGCATGAAGAGGGCCAATGTAGGGAGGAGAAAAGGGAAAGCGACCTGAACCCTGATTACAGGGCAGTCACCCTTTTTTTAGTGAAATATACCTCCTTTACACTGTTGGGGTGGGGGAGTCCTGAATGTGAAAAGATCTGGAAATGAACAGGTAAGGGAGGGATCCTGCTGAATGTCGCCTTTCCAATCAATCCTCCATCCCTCAGCGACACCCTTCCCGACTTACCTCCTACCCCACCAAGAAAATGACAACTTTGTGCCCCCTACCTTTACCAGAAAAGACCCCTCTGACTTGTGACGCGGTCCTGTTAGTAGGGTTAGGTGCACCCACGTGCCGGCTCTGAATACCACCGTATCTACCTACAACATCTCAACATCAACACATTTCAGAAAGGACCGCCACATCAATCTCTTCAAAGGTAGCCCGAGGAATCTCCTCTCTTTATCCCCAAAGAGACACAAGGCCAGGAATTCGGACACAACTAACGGAGCTGTCCGAATCCCTGCAGTTGGCGCTCGTCAGTCCGACAGTGTTCTTTCTTGTGCACAAGAAAACAAAGGGTGAAAGTTGTGGTTGGTTGAGCGGTGTAAATTGGGCAGGGCAAAAGGACTTGAGGAAGGATTACACGGAAGTGAGGGTCCGAAAGGAGCCCCCCAACTCCCCTGTTCATTTCCAGACTTTGTGACGTTTGCTTGGTTGGGCCATTTCTTGGCTTTTTTGAGAAAAGGGGCGAATTTTCCACGGCCTCCGCCATCCCCTTACAGCCGCCCCTTCGCCACACCATGTTCCATCTGACCGGGATAGGTCCCGAGTAAGATTTCACTTCAAATCTCAAAAAAGCCAAGTAGAAATCATTCTGTGGGAATTTACTGTGACTAAGAGAAACAGAAGTTCAACCCTTCTCAAGTGCTGGAGGGTCGGGGGGAGTCGCTAAGCCACAGGCACAGAAAGGCTCCCCTAGCTTAAGCGTGAGAGGTATAAGACCTTACACCCTGGTTACAGGGCAGTCATTTTGCCGAGCCTGTCAAAGTGACCTGTTAATTTGCATGGCAAAGGAGACCGAAACCCTCCTTACAGGGTGGTCCTTAAGCCTGGGGTCTTCCAATGGGCCAGAGCGAAAAGCGCTGTAAAGGAGAGACCTCCGTTCCCTCAGAAATGGGTGGTGTCGTTGCCCAGCGAGTGCCAACGGCCCAAGAGGAGTTAGAAAGGGGAGACCTGCACCCTTCTGACAGGGAGGGGTCAACGGCACGGGGCATTTTAAAGGCTAGGTCCTAAGGAGCTCAAACCCACAGAGACCTCAACCCTTTTTAAAGGGGGTTTGCTCCGCCTCAGCTATGGAAGGGATCCATAAAGCATTTTGGTTGGTAAGGAATGGACCTTGATCCTTGTTTACAGGGAGGTCCTTTTACCGGGCACCTGAAGGGGGATTAAGCCTGTGAGGAGAAGTGTCGAACCCGATCCCTCGGTACAGGGTGCGGTGTGTGCTGTGTGTGCGGTGTGTGCAGCCGTTGGCAGTGGCTTTTTCTTCCCTTTTCCTGCAGTTTCTTTGGTGCTTGTGTCATCTTGTTCATTTTGTCCTTTGAGTTGCTAGAAAGAGAGAGGGAAGCGGGTTAGGTGTGGCTCAGTAGAGTGCACGCGTACAAGGTAGATTCAGATGACATTGGCAAGGTACTCGGCCCTGCCGGAAATTACCCTAATTCCTTCTTTTCGGCACCGATCTCTTTCAGAACGGAGGAGAGCTTGCGGCAGAAGGCGGGTCCAGGTGGATGCAGAGGACGCGGGCTTTGACTTGGCTGAGTGCGTGAGTGAGGAGGGCACGGGACAGCTAGTAGGACAAACCCTGAACCCTCTCAAGAGGCTGGTTTCTAGAACTACCTTCCAAATGGCAGTGTTACCTTGTGAAAGACAGGGAAAGACCCACACCCTAGTTAGAGGGCGCTCACTTTGGACCTTGGCATGAAGAGGGCCAATGTAGGGAGGAGAAAAGGGAAAGCGACCTGAACCCTGATTACAGGGCAGTCACCCTTTTTTTAGTAAAATATACCTCCTTTACACTGTTGGGGTGGGGGAGTCCTGAATGTGAAAAGATCTGGAAATGAACAGGTAAGGGAGGGATCCTGCTGAGTGTCCCCTTTCCAATCAATCCTCCATCCCTCAGCGACACCCTTCCCGACTTACCTCCTACCCCACCAAGAAAATGACAACTTTGTGCCCCCTACCTTTACCAGAAAAGACCCCTCTGACTTGTGACGCGGTCCTGTTAGTAGGGTTAGGTGCACCCACGTGCCGGCTCTGAATACCACCGTATCTACCTACAACATCTCAACATCAACACATTTCAGAAAGGACCGCCACATCAATCTCTTCAAAGGTAGCCCGAGGAATCTCCTCTCTTTATCACCAAAGAGACACAAGGCCAGGAATTCGGACACAACTAACGGAGCTGTCCGAATCCCTGCAGTTGGCGCTCGTCAATCCGACAGTGTTCTTTCTTGTGCACAAGAAAACAAAGGGTGAAAGTTGTGGTTGGTTGAGCGGTGTAAATTGGGCAGGGCAAAAGGACTTGAGGAAGGATTACACGGAAGTGAGGGTCCGAAAGGAGCCCCCCAACTCCCCTGTTCATTTCCAGACTTTGTGACGTTTGCTTGGTTGGGCCATTTCTTGGCTTTTTTGAGAAAAGGGGTGAATTTTCCACGGCCTCCGCCATCCCCTTACAGCCGCCCCTTCGCCACACCATGTTCCATCTGACCGGGATAGGTCCCGAGTAAGATTTCACTTCAAATCTCAAAAAAGCCAAGTAGAAATCATTCTGTGGGAATTTACTGTGACTAAGAGAAACAGAAGTTCAACCCTTCTCAAGTGCTGGAGGGTCGGGGGGAGTCGCTAAGCCACAGGCACAGAAAGGCTCCCCTAGCTTAAGCGTGAGAGGTATAAGACCTTACACCTTGGTTACAGGGCAGTCATTTTGCCGAGCCTGTCAAAGTGACCTGTTAATTTGCATGGCAAAGGAGACCGAAACCCTCCTTACAGGGTGGTCCTTAAGCCTGGGGTCTTCCAATGGGCCAGAGCGAAAAGCGCTGTAAAGGAGAGACCTCCGTTCCCTCAGAAATGGGTGGTGTCGTTGCCCAGCGAGTGCCAACGGCCCAAGAGGAGTTAGAAAGGGGAGACCTGCACCCTTCTGACAGGGAGAGGTCAACGGCACGGGGCATTTTAAAGGCTAGGTCCTAAGGAGCTCAAACCCACAGAGACCTCAACCCTTTTTAAAGGGGGTTTGCTCCGCCTCAGCTATGGAAGGGATCCATAAAGCATTTTGGTTGGTAAGGAATGGACCTTGATCCTTGTTTACAGGGAGGTCCTTTTACCGGGCACCTGAAGGGGGATTAAGCCTGTGAGGAGAAGTGTCGAACCCGATCCCTCGGTACAGGGTGCGGTGTGTGCTGTGTGTGCGGTGTGTGCAGCCGTTGGCAGTGGCTTTTTCTTCCCTTTTCCTGCAGTTTCTTTGGTGCTTGTGTCATCTTGTTCATTTTGTCCTTTGAGTTGCTAGAAAGAGAGAGGGAAGCGGGTTAGGTGTGGCTCAGTAGAGAGCACGCGTACAAGGTAGATTCAGATGACATTGGCAAGGTACTCGGCCCTGCCGGAAATTACCCTAATTCCTTCTTTTCGGCACCGATCTCTTTCAGAACGGAGGAGAGCTTGCGGCAGAAGGCGGGTCCAGGTGGATGCAGAGGACGCGGGCTTTGACTTGGCTGAGTGCGTGAGTGAGGAGGGCACGGGACAGCTAGTAGGACAAACCCTGAACCCTCTCAAGAGGCTGGTTTCTAGAACTACCTTCCAAATGGCAGTGTTACCTTGTGAAAGACAGGGAAAGACCCACACCCTAGTTAGAGGGCGCTCACTTTGGACCTTGGCATGAAGAGGGCCAATGTAGGGAGGAGAAAAGGGAAAGCGACCTGAACCCTGATTACAGGGCAGTCACCCTTTTTTTAGTAAAATATACCTCCTTTACACTGTTGGGGTGGGGGAGTCCTGAATGTGAAAAGATCTGGAAATGAACAGGTAAGGGAGGGATCCTGCTGAGTGTCCCCTTTCCAATCAATCCTCCATCCCTCAGCGACACCCTTCCCGACTTACCTCCTACCCCACCAAGAAAATGACAACTTTGTGCCCCCTACCTTTACCAGAAAAGACCCCTCTGACTTGTGACGCGGTCCTGTTAGTAGGGTTAGGTGCACCCACGTGCCGGCTCTGAATACCACCGTATCTACCTACAACATCTCAACATCAACACATTTCAGAAAGGACCGCCACATCAATCTCTTCAAAGGTAGCCCGAGGAATCTCCTCTCTTTATCACCAAAGAGACACAAGGCCAGGAATTCGGACACAACTAACGGAGCTGTCCGAATCCCTGCAGTTGGCGCTCGTCAATCCGACAGTGTTCTTTCTTGTGCACAAGAAAACAAAGGGTGAAAGTTGTGGTTGGTTGAGCGGTGTAAATTGGGCAGGGCAAAAGGACTTGAGGAAGGATTACACGGAAGTGAGGGTCCGAAAGGAGCCCCCCAACTCCCCTGTTCATTTCCAGACTTTGTGACGTTTGCTTGGTTGGGCCATTTCTTGGCTTTTTTGAGAAAAGGGGTGAATTTTCCACGGCCTCCGCCATCCCCTTACAGCCGCCCCTTCGCCACACCATGTTCCATCTGACCGGGATAGGTCCCGAGTAAGATTTCACTTCAAATCTCAAAAAAGCCAAGTAGAAATCATTCTGTGGGAATTTACTGTGACTAAGAGAAACAGAAGTTCAACCCTTCTCAAGTGCTGGAGGGTCGGGGGGAGTCGCTAAGCCACAGGCACAGAAAGGCTCCCCTAGCTTAAGCGTGAGAGGTATAAGACCTTACACCTTGGTTACAGGGCAGTCATTTTGCCGAGCCTGTCAAAGTGACCTGTTAATTTGCATGGCAAAGGAGACCGAAACCCTCCTTACAGGGTGGTCCTTAAGCCTGGGGTCTTCCAATGGGCCAGAGCGAAAAGCGCTGTAAAGGAGAGACCTCCGTTCCCTCAGAAATGGGTGGTGTCGTTGCCCAGCGAGTGCCAACGGCCCAAGAGGAGTTAGAAAGGGGAGACCTGCACCCTTCTGACAGGGAGAGGTCAACGGCACGGGGCATTTTAAAGGCTAGGTCCTAAGGAGCTCAAACCCACAGAGACCTCAACCCTTTTTAAAGGGGGTTTGCTCCGCCTCAGCTATGGAAGGGATCCATAAAGCATTTTGGTTGGTAAGGAATGGACCTTGATCCTTGTTTACAGGGAGGTCCTTTTACCGGGCACCTGAAGGGGGATTAAGCCTGTGAGGAGAAGTGTCGAACCCGATCCCTCGGTACAGGGTGCGGTGTGTGCTGTGTGTGCGGTGTGTGCAGCCGTTGGCAGTGGCTTTTTCTTCCCTTTTCCTGCAGTTTCTTTGGTGCTTGTGTCATCTTGTTCATTTTGTCCTTTGAGTTGCTAGAAAGAGAGAGGGAAGCGGGTTAGGTGTGGCTCAGTAGAGAGCACGCGTACAAGGTAGATTCAGATGACATTGGCAAGGTACTCGGCCCTGCCGGAAATTACCCTAATTCCTTCTTTTCGGCACCGATCTCTTTCAGAACGGAGGAGAGCTTGCGGCAGAAGGCGGGTCCAGGTGGATGCAGAGGACGCGGGCTTTGACTTGGCTGAGTGCGTGAGTGAGGAGGGCACGGGACAGCTAGTAGGACAAACCCTGAACCCTCTCAAGAGGCTGGTTTCTAGAACTACCTTCCAAATGGCAGTGTTACCTTGTGAAAGACAGGGAAAGACCCACACCCTAGTTAGAGGGCGCTCACTTTGGACCTTGGCATGAAGAGGGCCAATGTAGGGAGGAGAAAAGGGAAAGCGACCTGAACCCTGATTACAGGGCAGTCACCCTTTTTTTAGTAAAATATACCTCCTTTACACTGTTGGGGTGGGGGAGTCCTGAATGTGAAAAGATCTGGAAATGAACAGGTAAGGGAGGGATCCTGCTGAGTGTCCCCTTTCCAATCAATCCTCCATCCCTCAGCGACACCCTTCCCGACTTACCTCCTACCCCACCAAGAAAATGACAACTTTGTGCCCCCTACCTTTACCAGAAAAGACCCCTCTGACTTGTGACGCGGTCCTGTTAGTAGGGTTAGGTGCACCCACGTGCCGGCTCTGAATACCACCGTATCTACCTACAACATCTCAACATCAACACATTTCAGAAAGGACCGCCACATCAATCTCTTCAAAGGTAGCCCGAGGAATCTCCTCTCTTTATCACCAAAGAGACACAAGGCCAGGAATTCGGACACAACTAACGGAGCTGTCCGAATCCCTGCAGTTGGCGCTCGTCAGTCCGACAGTGTTCTTTCTTGTGCACAAGAAAACAAAGGGTGAAAGTTGTGGTTGGTTGAGCGGTGTAAATTGGGCAGGGCAAAAGGACTTGAGGAAGGATTACACGGAAGTGAGGGTCCGAAAGGAGCCCCCCAACTCCCCTGTTCATTTCCAGACTTTGTGACGTTTGCTTGGTTGGGCCATTTCTTGGCTTTTTTGAGAAAAGGGGCGAATTTTCCACGGCCTCCGCCATCCCCTTACAGCCGCCCCTTCGCCACACCATGTTCCATCTGACCGGGATAGGTCCCGAGTAAGATTTCACTTCAAATCTCAAAAAAGCCAGGTAGAAATCATTCTGTGGGAATTTACTGTGACTAAGAGAAACAGAAGTTCAACCCTTCTCAAGTGCTGGAGGGTCGGGGGGAGTCGCTAAGCCACAGGCACAGAAAGGCTCCCCTAGCTTAAGCGTGAGAGGTATAAGACCTTACACCCTGGTTACAGGGCAGTCATTTTGCCGAGCCTGTCAAAGTGACCTGTTAATTTGCATGGCAAAGGAGACCGAAACCCTCCTTACAGGGTGGTCCTTAAGCCTGGGGTCTTCCAATGGGCCAGAGCGAAAAGCGCTGTAAAGGAGAGACCTCCGTTCCCTCAGAAATGGGTGGTGTCGTTGCCCAGCGAGTGCCAACGGCCCAAGAGGAGTTAGAAAGGGGAGACCTGCACCCTTCTGACAGGGAGAGGTCAACGGCACGGGGCATTTTAAAGGCTAGGTCCTAAGGAGCTCAAACCCACAGAGACCTCAACTCTTTTTAAAGGGGGTTTGCTCCGCCTCAGCTATGGAAGGGATCCATAAAGCATTTTGGTTGGTAAGGAATGGACCTTGATCCTTGTTTACAGGGAGGTCCTTTTACCGGGCACCTGAAGGGGGATTAAGCCTGTTAGGAGAAGTGTCGAACCCAATCCCTCGGTACAGGGTGCGGTGTGTGCTGTGTGTGCGGTGTGTGCAGCCGTTGGCAGTGGCTTTTTCTTCCCTTTTCCTGCAGTTTCTTTGGTGCTTGTGTCATCTTGTTCATTTTGTCCTTTGAGTTGCTAGAAAGAGAGAGGGAAGCGGGTTAGGTGTGGCTCAGTAGAGAGCACGCGTACAAGGTAGATTCAGATGACATTGGCAAGGTACTCGGCCCTGCCGGAAATTACCCTAATTCCTTCTTTTCGGCACCGATCTCTTTCAGAACGGAGGAGAGCTTGCGGCAGAAGGCGGGTCCAGGTGGATGCAGAGGACGCGGGCTTTGACTTGGCTGAGTGCGTGAGTGAGGAGGGCACGGGACAGCTAGTAGGACAAACCCTGAACCCTCTCAAGAGGCTGGTTTCTAGAACTACCTTCCAAATGGCAGTGTTACCTTGTGAAAGACAGGGAAAGACCCACACCCTAGTTAGAGGGCGCTCACTTTGGACCTTGGCATGAAGAGGGCCAATGTAGGGAGGAGAAAAGGGAAAGCGACCTGAACCCTGATTACAGGGCAGTCACCCTTTTTTTAGTAAAATATACCTCCTTTACACTGTTGGGGTGGGGGAGTCCTGAATGTGAAAAGATCTGGAAATGAACAGGTAAGGGAGGGATCCTGCTGAGTGTCCCCTTTCCAATCAATCCTCCATCCCTCAGCGACACCCTTCCCGACTTACCTCCTACCCCACCAAGAAAATGACAACTTTGTGCCCCCTATCTTTACCAGAAAAGACCCCTCTTACTTGTGACGCGGTCCTGTTAGTAGGGTTAGGTGCACCCACGTGCCGGCTCTGAATACCACCGCATCTACCTACAACATCTCAACATCAACACATTTCAGAAAGGACCGCCACATCAATCTCTTCAAAGGTAGCCCGAGGAATCTCCTCTCTTTATCCCCAAAGAGACACAAGGCCAGGAATTCGGACACAACTAACGGAGCTGTCCGAATCCCTGCAGTTGGCGCTCATCAGTCCGACAGTGTTCTTTCTTGTGCACAAGAAAACAAAGGGTGAAAGTTGTGGTTGGTTGAGCGGTGTAAATTGGGCAGGGCAAAAGGACTTGAGGAAGAATTACACGGAAGTGAGGGTCCGAAAGGAGCCCCCCAACTCCCCTGTTCATTTCCAGACTTTGTGACGTTTGCTTGGTTGGGCCATTTCTTGGCTTTTTTGAGAAAAGGGGCGAATTTTCCACGGCCTCCGCCATCCCCTTACAGCCGCCCCTTCGCCACACCATGTTCCATCTGACCGGGATAGGTCCCGAGTAAGATTTCACTTCAAATCTCAAAAAAGCCAAGTAGAAATCATTCTGTGGGAATTTACTGTGACTAAGAGAAACAGAAGTTCAACCCTTCTCAAGTGCTGGAGGGTCGGGGGGAGTCGCTAAGCCACAGGCACAGAAAGGCTCCCCTAGCTTAAGCGTGAGAGGTATAAGACCTTACACCCTGGTTACAGGGCAGTCATTTTGCCGAGCCTGTCAAAGTGACCTGTTAATTTGCATGGCAAAGGAGACCGAAACCCTCCTTACAGGGTGGTCCTTAAGCCTGGGGTCTTCCAATGGGCCAGAGCGAAAAGCGCTGTAAAGGAGAGACCTCTGTTCCCTCAGAAATGGGTGGTGTCGTTGCCCAGCGAGTGCCAACGGCCCAAGAGGAGTTAGAAAGGGGAGACCTGCACCCTTCTGACAGGGAGAGGTCAACGGCACGGGGCATTTTAAAGGCTAGGTCCTAAGGAGCTCAAACCCACAGAGACCTCAACCCTTTTTAAAGGGGGTTTGCTCCGCCTCAGCTATGGAAGGGATCCATAAAGCATTTTGGTTGGTAAGGAATGGACCTTGATCCTTGTTTACAGGGAGGTCCTTTTACCGGGCACCTGAAGGGGGATTAAGCCTGTGAGGAGAAGTGTCGAACCCCATCCCTCGGTACAGGGTGCGGTGTGTGCTGTGTGTGCGGTGTGTGCAGCCGTTGGCAGTGGCTTTTTCTTCCCTTTTCCTGCAGTTTCTTTGGTGCTTGTGTCATCTTGTTCATTTTGTCCTTTGAGTTGCTAGAAAGAGAGAGGGAAGCGGGTTAGGTGTGGCTCAGTAGAGAGCACGCGTACAAGGTAGATTCAGATGACATTGGCAAGGTACTCGGCCCTGCCGGAAATTACCCTAATTCCTTCTTTTCGGCACCGATCTCTTTCAGAACGGAGGAGAGCTTGCGGCAGAAGACGGGGTCCAGGTGGATGCAGAGGACGCGGGCTTTGACTTGGCTGAGTGCGTGAGTGAGGAGGGCACGGGACAGCTAGTAGGACAAACCCTGAACCCTCTCAAGAGGCTGGTTTCTAGAACTACCTTCCAAATGGCAGTGTTACCTTGTGAAAGACAGGGAAAGACCCACACCCTAGTTAGAGGGCGCTCACTTTGGACCTTGGCATGAAGAGGGCCAATGTAGGGAGGAGAAAAGGGAAAGCGACCTGAACCCTGATTACAGGGCAGTCACCCTTTTTTTAGTAAAATATACCTCCTTTACACTGTTGGGGTGGGGGAGTCCTGAATGTGAAAAGATCTGGAAATGAACAGGTAAGGGAGGGATCCTGCTGAGTGTCCCCTTTCCAATCAATCCTCCATTCCTCAGCGACACCCTTCCCGACTTACCTCCTACCCCACCAAGAAAATGACAACTTTGTGCCCCCTACCTTTACCAGAAAAGACCCCTCTGACTTGTGACGCGGTCCTGTTAGTAGGGTTAGGTGCACCCACGTGCCGGCTCTGAATACCACCGTATCTACCTACAACATCTCAACATCAACACATTTCAGAAAGGACCGCCACATCAATCTCTTCAAAGGTAGCCCGAGGAATCTCCTCTCTTTATCACCAAAGAGACACAAGGCCAGGAATTCGGACACAACTAACGGAGCTGTCCGAATCCCTGCAGTTGGCGCTCGTCAATCCGACAGTGTTCTTTCTTGTGCACAAGAAAACAAAGGGTGAAAGTTGTGGTTGGTTGAGCGGTGTAAATTGGGCAGGGCAAAAGGACTTGAGGAAGGATTACACGGAAGTGAGGGTCCGAAAGGAGCCCCCCAACTCCCCTGTTCATTTCCAGACTTTGTGACGTTTGCTTGGTTGGGCCATTTCTTGGCTTTTTTGAGAAAAGGGGTGAATTTTCCACGGCCTCCGCCATCCCCTTACAGCCGCCCCTTCGCCACACCATGTTCCATCTGACCGGGATAGGTCCCGAGTAAGATTTCACTTCAAATCTCAAAAAAGCCAAGTAGAAATCATTCTGTGGGAATTTACTGTGACTAAGAGAAACAGAAGTTCAACCCTTCTCAAGTGCTGGAGGGTCGGGGGGAGTCGCTAAGCCACAGGCACAGAAAGGCTCCCCTAGCTTAAGCGTGAGAGGTATAAGACCTTACACCCAGGTTACAGGGCAGTCATTTTGCCGAGCCTGTCAAAGTGACCTGTTAATTTGCATGGCAAAGGAGACCGAAACCCTCCTTACAGGGTGGTCCTTAAGCCTGGGGTCTTCCAATGGGCCAGAGCGAAAAGCGCTGTAAAGGAGAGACCTCCGTTCCCTCAGAAATGGGTGGTGTCGTTGCCCAGCGAGTGCCAACGGCCCAAGAGGAGTTAGAAAGGGGAGACCTGCACCCTTCTGACAGGGAGAGGTCAACGGCACGGGGCATTTTAAAGGCTAGGTCCTAAGGAGCTCAAACCCACAGAGACCTCAACCCTTTTTAAAGGGGGTTTGCTCCGCCTCAGCTATGGAAGGGATCCATAAAGCATTTTGGTTGGTAAGGAATGGACCTTGATCCTTGTTTACAGGGAGGTCCTTTTACCGGGCACCTGAAGGGGGATTAAGCCTGTGAGGAGAAGTGTCGAACCCGATCCCTCGGTACAGGGTGCGGTGTGTGCTGTGTGTGCGGTGTGTGCAGCCGTTGGCAGTGGCTTTTTCTTCCCTTTTCCTGCAGTTTCTTTGGTGCTTGTGTCATCTTGTTCATTTTGTCCTTTGAGTTGCTAGAAAGAGAGAGGGAAGCGGGTTAGGTGTGGCTCAGTAGAGAGCACGCGTACAAGGTAGATTCAGATGACATTGGCAAGGTACTCGGCCCTGCCGGAAATTACCCTAATTCCTTCTTTTCGGCACCGATCTCTTTCAGAACGGAGGCGAGCTTGCGGCAGAAGGCGGGTCCAGGTGGATGCAGAGGACGCGGGCTTTGACTTGGCTGAGTGCGTGAGTGAGGAGGGCACGGGACAGCTAGTAGGACAAACCCTGAACCCTCTCAAGAGGCTGGTTTCTAGAACTACCTTCCAAATGGCAGTGTTACCTTGTGAAAGACAGGGAAAGACCCACACCCTAGTTAGAGGGCGCTCACTTTGGACCTTGGCATGAAGAGGGCCAATGTAGGGAGGAGAAAAGGGAAAGCGACCTGAACCCTGATTACAGGGCAGTCACCCTTTTTTTAGTGAAATATACCTCCTTTACACTGTTGGGGTGGGGGAGTCCTGAATGTGAAAAGATCTGGAAATGAACAGGTAAGGGAGGGATCCTGCTGAATGTCGCCTTTCCAATCAATCCTCCATCCCTCAGCGACACCCTTCCCGACTTACCTCCTACCCCACCAAGAAAATGACAACTTTGTGCCCCCTACCTTTACCAGAAAAGACCCCTCTGACTTGTGACGCGGTCCTGTTAGTAGGGTTAGGTGCACCCACGTGCCGGCTCTGAATACCACCGTATCTACCTACAACATCTCAACATCAACACATTTCAGAAAGGACCGCCACATCAATCTCTTCAAAGGTAGCCCGAGGAATCTCCTCTCTTTATCCCCAAAGAGACACAAGGCCAGGAATTCGGACACAACTAACGGAGCTGTCCGAATCCCTGCAGTTGGCGCTCGTCAGTCCGACAGTGTTCTTTCTTGTGCACAAGAAAACAAAGGGTGAAAGTTGTGGTTGGTTGAGCGGTGTAAATTGGGCAGGGCAAAAGGACTTGAGGAAGGATTACACGGAAGTGAGGGTCCGAAAGGAGCCCCCCAACTCCCCTGTTCATTTCCAGACTTTGTGACGTTTGCTTGGTTGGGCCATTTCTTGGCTTTTTTGAGAAAAGGGGCGAATTTTCCACGGCCTCCGCCATCCCCTTACAGCCGCCCCTTCGCCACACCATGTTCCATCTGACCGGGATAGGTCCCGAGTAAGATTTCACTTCAAATCTCAAAAAAGCCAAGTAGAAATCATTCTGTGGGAATTTACTGTGACTAAGAGAAACAGAAGTTCAACCCTTCTCAAGTGCTGGAGGGTCGGGGGGAGTCGCTAAGCCACAGGCACAGAAAGGCTCCCCTAGCTTAAGCGTGAGAGGTATAAGACCTTACACCCTGGTTACAGGGCAGTCATTTTGCCGAGCCTGTCAAAGTGACCTGTTAATTTGCATGGCAAAGGAGACCGAAACCCTCCTTACAGGGTGGTCCTTAAGCCTGGGGTCTTCCAATGGGCCAGAGCGAAAAGCGCTGTAAAGGAGAGACCTCCGTTCCCTCAGAAATGGGTGGTGTCGTTGCCCAGCGAGTGCCAACGGCCCAAGAGGAGTTAGAAAGGGGAGACCTGCACCCTTCTGACAGGGAGGGGTCAACGGCACGGGGCATTTTAAAGGCTAGGTCCTAAGGAGCTCAAACCCACAGAGACCTCAACCCTTTTTAAAGGGGGTTTGCTCCGCCTCAGCTATGGAAGGGATCCATAAAGCATTTTGGTTGGTAAGGAATGGACCTTGATCCTTGTTTACAGGGAGGTCCTTTTACCGGGCACCTGAAGGGGGATTAAGCCTGTGAGGAGAAGTGTCGAACCCGATCCCTCGGTACAGGGTGCGGTGTGTGCTGTGTGTGCGGTGTGTGCAGCCGTTGGCAGTGGCTTTTTCTTCCCTTTTCCTGCAGTTTCTTTGGTGCTTGTGTCATCTTGTTCATTTTGTCCTTTGAGTTGCTAGAAAGAGAGAGGGAAGCGGGTTAGGTGTGGCTCAGTAGAGAGCACGCGTACAAGGTAGATTCAGATGACATTGGCAAGGTACTCGGCCCTGCCGGAAATTACCCTAATTCCTTCTTTTCGGCACCGATCTCTTTCAGAACGGAGGAGAGCTTGCGGCAGAAGGCGGGTCCAGGTGGATGCAGAGGACGCGGGCTTTGACTTGGCTGAGTGCGTGAGTGAGGAGGGCACGGGACAGCTAGTAGGACAAACCCTGAACCCTCTCAAGAGGCTGGTTTCTAGAACTACCTTCCAAATGGCAGTGTTACCTTGTGAAAGACAGGGAAAGACCCACACCCTAGTTAGAGGGCGCTCACTTTGGACCTTGGCATGAAGAGGGCCAATGTAGGGAGGAGAAAAGGGAAAGCGACCTGAACCCTGATTACAGGGCAGTCACCCTTTTTTTAGTAAAATATACCTCCTTTACACTGTTGGGGTGGGGGAGTCCTGAATGTGAAAAGATCTGGAAATGAACAGGTAAGGGAGGGATCCTGCTGAGTGTCCCCTTTCCAATCAATCCTCCATCCCTCAGCGACACCCTTCCCGACTTACCTCCTACCCCACCAAGAAAATGACAACTTTGTGCCCCCTACCTTTACCAGAAAAGACCCCTCTGACTTGTGACGCGGTCCTGTTAGTAGGGTTAGGTGCACCCACGTGCCGGCTCTGAATACCACCGTATCTACCTACAACATCTCAACATCAACACATTTCAGAAAGGACCGCCACATCAATCTCTTCAAAGGTAGCCCGAGGAATCTCCTCTCTTTATCACCAAAGAGACACAAGGCCAGGAATTCGGACACAACTAACGGAGCTGTCCGAATCCCTGCAGTTGGCGCTCGTCAGTCCGACAGTGTTCTTTCTTGTGCACAAGAAAACAAAGGGTGAAAGTTGTGGTTGGTTGAGCGGTGTAAATTGGGCAGGGCAAAAGGACTTGAGGAAGGATTACACGGAAGTGAGGGTCCGAAAGGAGCCCCCCAACTCCCCTGTTCATTTCCAGACTTTGTGACGTTTGCTTGGTTGGGCCATTTCTTGGCTTTTTTGAGAAAAGGGGCGAATTTTCCACGGCCTCCGCCATCCCCTTACAGCCGCCCCTTCGCCACACCATGTTCCATCTGACCGGGATAGGTCCCGAGTAAGATTTCACTTCAAATCTCAAAAAAGCCAGGTAGAAATCATTCTGTGGGAATTTACTGTGACTAAGAGAAACAGAAGTTCAACCCTTCTCAAGTGCTGGAGGGTCGGGGGGAGTCGCTAAGCCACAGGCACAGAAAGGCTCCCCTAGCTTAAGCGTGAGAGGTATAAGACCTTACACCCTGGTTACAGGGCAGTCATTTTGCCGAGCCTGTCAAAGTGACCTGTTAATTTGCATGGCAAAGGAGACCGAAACCCTCCTTACAGGGTGGTCCTTAAGCCTGGGGTCTTCCAATGGGCCAGAGCGAAAAGCGCTGTAAAGGAGAGACCTCCGTTCCCTCAGAAATGGGTGGTGTCGTTGCCCAGCGAGTGCCAACGGCCCAAGAGGAGTTAGAAAGGGGAGACCTGCACCCTTCTGACAGGGAGAGGTCAACGGCACGGGGCATTTTAAAGGCTAGGTCCTAAGGAGCTCAAACCCACAGAGACCTCAACTCTTTTTAAAGGGGGTTTGCTCCGCCTCAGCTATGGAAGGGATCCATAAAGCATTTTGGTTGGTAAGGAATGGACCTTGATCCTTGTTTACAGGGAGGTCCTTTTACCGGGCACCTGAAGGGGGATTAAGCCTGTTAGGAGAAGTGTCGAACCCAATCCCTCGGTACAGGGTGCGGTGTGTGCTGTGTGTGCGGTGTGTGCAGCCGTTGGCAGTGGCTTTTTCTTCCCTTTTCCTGCAGTTTCTTTGGTGCTTGTGTCATCTTGTTCATTTTGTCCTTTGAGTTGCTAGAAAGAGAGAGGGAAGCGGGTTAGGTGTGGCTCAGTAGAGAGCACGCGTACAAGGTAGATTCAGATGACATTGGCAAGGTACTCGGCCCTGCCGGAAATTACCCTAATTCCTTCTTTTCGGCACCGATCTCTTTCAGAACGGAGGAGAGCTTGCGGCAGAAGGCGGGTCCAGGTGGATGCAGAGGACGCGGGCTTTGACTTGGCTGAGTGCGTGAGTGAGGAGGGCACGGGACAGCTAGTAGGACAAACCCTGAACCCTCTCAAGAGGCTGGTTTCTAGAACTACCTTCCAAATGGCAGTGTTACCTTGTGAAAGACAGGGAAAGACCCACACCCTAGTTAGAGGGCGCTCACTTTGGACCTTGGCATGAAGAGGGCCAATGTAGGGAGGAGAAAAGGGAAAGCGACCTGAACCCTGATTACAGGGCAGTCACCCTTTTTTTAGTAAAATATACCTCCTTTACACTGTTGGGGTGGGGGAGTCCTGAATGTGAAAAGATCTGGAAATGAACAGGTAAGGGAGGGATCCTGCTGAGTGTCCCCTTTCCAATCAATCCTCCATCCCTCAGCGACACCCTTCCCGACTTACCTCCTACCCCACCAAGAAAATGACAACTTTGTGCCCCCTATCTTTACCAGAAAAGACCCCTCTTACTTGTGACGCGGTCCTGTTAGTAGGGTTAGGTGCACCCACGTGCCGGCTCTGAATACCACCGCATCTACCTACAACATCTCAACATCAACACATTTCAGAAAGGACCGCCACATCAATCTCTTCAAAGGTAGCCCGAGGAATCTCCTCTCTTTATCCCCAAAGAGACACAAGGCCAGGAATTCGGACACAACTAACGGAGCTGTCCGAATCCCTGCAGTTGGCGCTCATCAGTCCGACAGTGTTCTTTCTTGTGCACAAGAAAACAAAGGGTGAAAGTTGTGGTTGGTTGAGCGGTGTAAATTGGGCAGGGCAAAAGGACTTGAGGAAGAATTACACGGAAGTGAGGGTCCGAAAGGAGCCCCCCAACTCCCCTGTTCATTTCCAGACTTTGTGACGTTTGCTTGGTTGGGCCATTTCTTGGCTTTTTTGAGAAAAGGGGCGAATTTTCCACGGCCTCCGCCATCCCCTTACAGCCGCCCCTTCGCCACACCATGTTCCATCTGACCGGGATAGGTCCCGAGTAAGATTTCACTTCAAATCTCAAAAAAGCCAAGTAGAAATCATTCTGTGGGAATTTACTGTGACTAAGAGAAACAGAAGTTCAACCCTTCTCAAGTGCTGGAGGGTCGGGGGGAGTCGCTAAGCCACAGGCACAGAAAGGCTCCCCTAGCTTAAGCGTGAGAGGTATAAGACCTTACACCCTGGTTACAGGGCAGTCATTTTGCCGAGCCTGTCAAAGTGACCTGTTAATTTGCATGGCAAAGGAGACCGAAACCCTCCTTACAGGGTGGTCCTTAAGCCTGGGGTCTTCCAATGGGCCAGAGCGAAAAGCGCTGTAAAGGAGAGACCTCTGTTCCCTCAGAAATGGGTGGTGTCGTTGCCCAGCGAGTGCCAACGGCCCAAGAGGAGTTAGAAAGGGGAGACCTGCACCCTTCTGACAGGGAGAGGTCAACGGCACGGGGCATTTTAAAGGCTAGGTCCTAAGGAGCTCAAACCCACAGAGACCTCAACCCTTTTTAAAGGGGGTTTGCTCCGCCTCAGCTATGGAAGGGATCCATAAAGCATTTTGGTTGGTAAGGAATGGACCTTGATCCTTGTTTACAGGGAGGTCCTTTTACCGGGCACCTGAAGGGGGATTAAGCCTGTGAGGAGAAGTGTCGAACCCCATCCCTCGGTACAGGGTGCGGTGTGTGCTGTGTGTGCGGTGTGTGCAGCCGTTGGCAGTGGCTTTTTCTTCCCTTTTCCTGCAGTTTCTTTGGTGCTTGTGTCATCTTGTTCATTTTGTCCTTTGAGTTGCTAGAAAGAGAGAGGGAAGCGGGTTAGGTGTGGCTCAGTAGAGAGCACGCGTACAAGGTAGATTCAGATGACATTGGCAAGGTACTCGGCCCTGCCGGAAATTACCCTAATTCCTTCTTTTCGGCACCGATCTCTTTCAGAACGGAGGAGAGCTTGCGGCAGAAGACGGGGTCCAGGTGGATGCAGAGGACGCGGGCTTTGACTTGGCTGAGTGCGTGAGTGAGGAGGGCACGGGACAGCTAGTAGGACAAACCCTGAACCCTCTCAAGAGGCTGGTTTCTAGAACTACCTTCCAAATGGCAGTGTTACCTTGTGAAAGACAGGGAAAGACCCACACCCTAGTTAGAGGGCGCTCACTTTGGACCTTGGCATGAAGAGGGCCAATGTAGGGAGGAGAAAAGGGAAAGCGACCTGAACCCTGATTACAGGGCAGTCACCCTTTTTTTAGTAAAATATACCTCCTTTACACTGTTGGGGTGGGGGAGTCCTGAATGTGAAAAGATCTGGAAATGAACAGGTAAGGGAGGGATCCTGCTGAGTGTCCCCTTTCCAATCAATCCTCCATTCCTCAGCGACACCCTTCCCGACTTACCTCCTACCCCACCAAGAAAATGACAACTTTGTGCCCCCTACCTTTACCAGAAAAGACCCCTCTGACTTGTGACGCGGTCCTGTTAGTAGGGTTAGGTGCACCCACGTGCCGGCTCTGAATACCACCGTATCTACCTACAACATCTCAACATCAACACATTTCAGAAAGGACCGCCACATCAATCTCTTCAAAGGTAGCCCGAGGAATCTCCTCTCTTTATCACCAAAGAGACACAAGGCCAGGAATTCGGACACAACTAACGGAGCTGTCCGAATCCCTGCAGTTGGCGCTCGTCAATCCGACAGTGTTCTTTCTTGTGCACAAGAAAACAAAGGGTGAAAGTTGTGGTTGGTTGAGCGGTGTAAATTGGGCAGGGCAAAAGGACTTGAGGAAGGATTACACGGAAGTGAGGGTCCGAAAGGAGCCCCCCAACTCCCCTGTTCATTTCCAGACTTTGTGACGTTTGCTTGGTTGGGCCATTTCTTGGCTTTTTTGAGAAAAGGGGTGAATTTTCCACGGCCTCCGCCATCCCCTTACAGCCGCCCCTTCGCCACACCATGTTCCATCTGACCGGGATAGGTCCCGAGTAAGATTTCACTTCAAATCTCAAAAAAGCCAAGTAGAAATCATTCTGTGGGAATTTACTGTGACTAAGAGAAACAGAAGTTCAACCCTTCTCAAGTGCTGGAGGGTCGGGGGGAGTCGCTAAGCCACAGGCACAGAAAGGCTCCCCTAGCTTAAGCGTGAGAGGTATAAGACCTTACACCCTGGTTACAGGGCAGTCATTTTGCCGAGCCTGTCAAAGTGACCTGTTAATTTGCATGGCAAAGGAGACCGAAACCCTCCTTACAGGGTGGTCCTTAAGCCTGGGGTCTTCCAATGGGCCAGAGCGAAAAGCGCTGTAAAGGAGAGACCTCCGTTCCCTCAGAAATGGGTGGTGTCGTTGCCCAGCGAGTGCCAACGGCCCAAGAGGAGTTAGAAAGGGGAGACCTGCACCCTTCTGACAGGGAGGGGTCAACGGCACGGGGCATTTTAAAGGCTAGGTCCTAAGGAGCTCAAACCCACAGAGACCTCAACCCTTTTTAAAGGGGGTTTGCTCCGCCTCAGCTATGGAAGGGATCCATAAAGCATTTTGGTTGGTAAGGAATGGACCTTGATCCTTGTTTACAGGGAGGTCCTTTTACCGGGCACCTGAAGGGGGATTAAGCCTGTGAGGAGAAGTGTCGAACCCGATCCCTCGGTACAGGGTGCGGTGTGTGCTGTGTGTGCGGTGTGTGCAGCCGTTGGCAGTGGCTTTTTCTTCCCTTTTCCTGCAGTTTCTTTGGTGCTTGTGTCATCTTGTTCATTTTGTCCTTTGAGTTGCTAGAAAGAGAGAGGGAAGCGGGTTAGGTGTGGCTCAGTAGAGAGCACGCGTACAAGGTAGATTCAGATGACATTGGCAAGGTACTCGGCCCTGCCGGAAATTACCCTAATTCCTTCTTTTCGGCACCGATCTCTTTCAGAACGGAGGAGAGCTTGCGGCAGAAGGCGGGTCCAGGTGGATGCAGAGGACGCGGGCTTTGACTTGGCTGAGTGCGTGAGTGAGGAGGGCACGGGACAGCTAGTAGGACAAACCCTGAACCCTCTCAAGAGGCTGGTTTCTAGAACTACCTTCCAAATGGCAGTGTTACCTTGTGAAAGACAGGGAAAGACCCACACCCTAGTTAGAGGGCGCTCACTTTGGACCTTGGCATGAAGAGGGCCAATGTAGGGAGGAGAAAAGGGAAAGCGACCTGAACCCTGATTACAGGGCAGTCACCCTTTTTTTAGTAAAATATACCTCCTTTACACTGTTGGGGTGGGGGAGTCCTGAATGTGAAAAGATCTGGAAATGAACAGGTAAGGGAGGGATCCTGCTGAGTGTCCCCTTTCCAATCAATCCTCCATCCCTCAGCGACACCCTTCCCGACTTACCTCCTACCCCACCAAGAAAATGACAACTTTGTGCCCCCTATCTTTACCAGAAAAGACCCCTCTTACTTGTGACGCGGTCCTGTTAGTAGGGTTAGGTGCACCCACGTGCCGGCTCTGAATACCACCGCATCTACCTACAACATCTCAACATCAACACATTTCAGAAAGGACCGCCACATCAATCTCTTCAAAGGTAGCCCGAGGAATCTCCTCTCTTTATCCCCAAAGAGACACAAGGCCAGGAATTCGGACACAACTAACGGAGCTGTCCGAATCCCTGCAGTTGGCGCTCATCAGTCCGACAGTGTTCTTTCTTGTGCACAAGAAAACAAAGGGTGAAAGTTGTGGTTGGTTGAGCGGTGTAAATTGGGCAGGGCAAAAGGACTTGAGGAAGAATTACACGGAAGTGAGGGTCCGAAAGGAGCCCCCCAACTCCCCTGTTCATTTCCAGACTTTGTGACGTTTGCTTGGTTGGGCCATTTCTTGGCTTTTTTGAGAAAAGGGGCGAATTTTCCACGGCCTCCGCCATCCCCTTACAGCCGCCCCTTCGCCACACCATGTTCCATCTGACCGGGATAGGTCCCGAGTAAGATTTCACTTCAAATCTCAAAAAAGCCAAGTAGAAATCATTCTGTGGGAATTTACTGTGACTAAGAGAAACAGAAGTTCAACCCTTCTCAAGTGCTGGAGGGTCGGGGGGAGTCGCTAAGCCACAGGCACAGAAAGGCTCCCCTAGCTTAAGCGTGAGAGGTATAAGACCTTACACCCTGGTTACAGGGCAGTCATTTTGCCGAGCCTGTCAAAGTGACCTGTTAATTTGCATGGCAAAGGAGACCGAAACCCTCCTTACAGGGTGGTCCTTAAGCCTGGGGTCTTCCAATGGGCCAGAGCGAAAAGCGCTGTAAAGGAGAGACCTCCGTTCCCTCAGAAATGGGTGGTGTCGTTGCCCAGCGAGTGCCAACGGCCCAAGAGGAGTTAGAAAGGGGAGACCTGCACCCTTCTGACAGGGAGAGGTCAACGGCACGGGGCATTTTAAAGGCTAGGTCCTAAGGAGCTCAAACCCACAGAGACCTCAACCCTTTTTAAAGGGGGTTTGCTCCGCCTCAGCTATGGAAGGGATCCATAAAGCATTTTGGTTGGTAAGGAATGGACCTTGATCCTTGTTTACAGGGAGGTCCTTTTACCGGGCACCTGAAGGGGGATTAAGCCTGTGAGGAGAAGTGTCGAACCCCATCCCTCGGTACAGGGTGCGGTGTGTGCTGTGTGTGCGGTGTGTGCAGCCGTTGGCAGTGGCTTTTTCTTCCCTTTTCCTGCAGTTTCTTTGGTGCTTGTGTCATCTTGTTCATTTTGTCCTTTGAGTTGCTAGAAAGAGAGAGGGAAGCGGGTTAGGTGTGGCTCAGTAGAGAGCACGCGTACAAGGTAGATTCAGATGACATTGGCAAGGTACTCGGCCCTGCCGGAAATTACCCTAATTCCTTCTTTTCGGCACCGATCTCTTTCAGAACGGAGGAGAGCTTGCGGCAGAAGACGGGGTCCAGGTGGATGCAGAGGACGCGGGCTTTGACTTGGCTGAGTGCGTGAGTGAGGAGGGCACGGGACAGCTAGTAGGACAAACCCTGAACCCTCTCAAGAGGCTGGTTTCTAGAACTACCTTCCAAATGGCAGTGTTACCTTGTGAAAGACAGGGAAAGACCCACACCCTAGTTAGAGGGCGCTCACTTTGGACCTTGGCATGAAGAGGGCCAATGTAGGGAGGAGAAAAGGGAAAGCGACCTGAACCCTGATTACAGGGCAGTCACCCTTTTTTTAGTAAAATATACCTCCTTTACACTGTTGGGGTGGGGGAGTCCTGAATGTGAAAAGATCTGGAAATGAACAGGTAAGGGAGGGATCCTGCTGAGTGTCCCCTTTCCAATCAATCCTCCATTCCTCAGCGACACCCTTCCCGACTTACCTCCTACCCCACCAAGAAAATGACAACTTTGTGCCCCCTACCTTTACCAGAAAAGACCCCTCTGACTTGTGACGCGGTCCTGTTAGTAGGGTTAGGTGCACCCACGTGCCGGCTCTGAATACCACCGTATCTACCTACAACATCTCAACATCAACACATTTCAGAAAGGACCGCCACATCAATCTCTTCAAAGGTAGCCCGAGGAATCTCCTCTCTTTATCACCAAAGAGACACAAGGCCAGGAATTCGGACACAACTAACGGAGCTGTCCGAATCCCTGCAGTTGGCGCTCGTCAATCCGACAGTGTTCTTTCTTGTGCACAAGAAAACAAAGGGTGAAAGTTGTGGTTGGTTGAGCGGTGTAAATTGGGCAGGGCAAAAGGACTTGAGGAAGGATTACACGGAAGTGAGGGTCCGAAAGGAGCCCCCCAACTCCCCTGTTCATTTCCAGACTTTGTGACGTTTGCTTGGTTGGGCCATTTCTTGGCTTTTTTGAGAAAAGGGGTGAATTTTCCACGGCCTCCGCCATCCCCTTACAGCCGCCCCTTCGCCACACCATGTTCCATCTGACCGGGATAGGTCCCGAGTAAGATTTCACTTCAAATCTCAAAAAAGCCAAGTAGAAATCATTCTGTGGGAATTTACTGTGACTAAGAGAAACAGAAGTTCAACCCTTCTCAAGTGCTGGAGGGTCGGGGGGAGTCGCTAAGCCACAGGCACAGAAAGGCTCCCCTAGCTTAAGCGTGAGAGGTATAAGACCTTACACCTTGGTTACAGGGCAGTCATTTTGCCGAGCCTGTCAAAGTGACCTGTTAATTTGCATGGCAAAGGAGACCGAAACCCTCCTTACAGGGTGGTCCTTAAGCCTGGGGTCTTCCAATGGGCCAGAGCGAAAAGCGCTGTAAAGGAGAGACCTCCGTTCCCTCAGAAATGGGTGGTGTCGTTGCCCAGCGAGTGCCAACGGCCCAAGAGGAGTTAGAAAGGGGAGACCTGCACCCTTCTGACAGGGAGAGGTCAACGGCACGGGGCATTTTAAAGGCTAGGTCCTAAGGAGCTCAAACCCACAGAGACCTCAACCCTTTTTAAAGGGGGTTTGCTCCGCCTCAGCTATGGAAGGGATCCATAAAGCATTTTGGTTGGTAAGGAATGGACCTTGATCCTTGTTTACAGGGAGGTCCTTTTACCGGGCACCTGAAGGGGGATTAAGCCTGTGAGGAGAAGTGTCGAACCCGATCCCTCGGTACAGGGTGCGGTGTGTGCTGTGTGTGCGGTGTGTGCAGCCGTTGGCAGTGGCTTTTTCTTCCCTTTTCCTGCAGTTTCTTTGGTGCTTGTGTCATCTTGTTCATTTTGTCCTTTGAGTTGCTAGAAAGAGAGAGGGAAGCGGGTTAGGTGTGGCTCAGTAGAGAGCACGCGTACAAGGTAGATTCAGATGACATTGGCAAGGTACTCGGCCCTGCCGGAAATTACCCTAATTCCTTCTTTTCGGCACCGATCTCTTTCAGAACGGAGGAGAGCTTGCGGCAGAAGGCGGGTCCAGGTGGATGCAGAGGACGCGGGCTTTGACTTGGCTGAGTGCGTGAGTGAGGAGGGCACGGGACAGCTAGTAGGACAAACCCTGAACCCTCTCAAGAGGCTGGTTTCTAGAACTACCTTCCAAATGGCAGTGTTACCTTGTGAAAGACAGGGAAAGACCCACACCCTAGTTAGAGGGCGCTCACTTTGGACCTTGGCATGAAGAGGGCCAATGTAGGGAGGAGAAAAGGGAAAGCGACCTGAACCCTGATTACAGGGCAGTCACCCTTTTTTTAGTAAAATATACCTCCTTTACACTGTTGGGGTGGGGGAGTCCTGAATGTGAAAAGATCTGGAAATGAACAGGTAAGGGAGGGATCCTGCTGAGTGTCCCCTTTCCAATCAATCCTCCATCCCTCAGCGACACCCTTCCCGACTTACCTCCTACCCCACCAAGAAAATGACAACTTTGTGCCCCCTACCTTTACCAGAAAAGACCCCTCTGACTTGTGACGCGGTCCTGTTAGTAGGGTTAGGTGCACCCACGTGCCGGCTCTGAATACCACCGTATCTACCTACAACATCTCAACATCAACACATTTCAGAAAGGACCGCCACATCAATCTCTTCAAAGGTAGCCCGAGGAATCTCCTCTCTTTATCACCAAAGAGACACAAGGCCAGGAATTCGGACACAACTAACGGAGCTGTCCGAATCCCTGCAGTTGGCGCTCGTCAGTCCGACAGTGTTCTTTCTTGTGCACAAGAAAACAAAGGGTGAAAGTTGTGGTTGGTTGAGCGGTGTAAATTGGGCAGGGCAAAAGGACTTGAGGAAGGATTACACGGAAGTGAGGGTCCGAAAGGAGCCCCCCAACTCCCCTGTTCATTTCCAGACTTTGTGACGTTTGCTTGGTTGGGCCATTTCTTGGCTTTTTTGAGAAAAGGGGCGAATTTTCCACGGCCTCCGCCATCCCCTTACAGCCGCCCCTTCGCCACACCATGTTCCATCTGACCGGGATAGGTCCCGAGTAAGATTTCACTTCAAATCTCAAAAAAGCCAGGTAGAAATCATTCTGTGGGAATTTACTGTGACTAAGAGAAACAGAAGTTCAACCCTTCTCAAGTGCTGGAGGGTCGGGGGGAGTCGCTAAGCCACAGGCACAGAAAGGCTCCCCTAGCTTAAGCGTGAGAGGTATAAGACCTTACACCCTGGTTACAGGGCAGTCATTTTGCCGAGCCTGTCAAAGTGACCTGTTAATTTGCATGGCAAAGGAGACCGAAACCCTCCTTACAGGGTGGTCCTTAAGCCTGGGGTCTTCCAATGGGCCAGAGCGAAAAGCGCTGTAAAGGAGAGACCTCCGTTCCCTCAGAAATGGGTGGTGTCGTTGCCCAGCGAGTGCCAACGGCCCAAGAGGAGTTAGAAAGGGGAGACCTGCACCCTTCTGACAGGGAGAGGTCAACGGCACGGGGCATTTTAAAGGCTAGGTCCTAAGGAGCTCAAACCCACAGAGACCTCAACTCTTTTTAAAGGGGGTTTGCTCCGCCTCAGCTATGGAAGGGATCCATAAAGCATTTTGGTTGGTAAGGAATGGACCTTGATCCTTGTTTACAGGGAGGTCCTTTTACCGGGCACCTGAAGGGGGATTAAGCCTGTTAGGAGAAGTGTCGAACCCAATCCCTCGGTACAGGGTGCGGTGTGTGCTGTGTGTGCGGTGTGTGCAGCCGTTGGCAGTGGCTTTTTCTTCCCTTTTCCTGCAGTTTCTTTGGTGCTTGTGTCATCTTGTTCATTTTGTCCTTTGAGTTGCTAGAAAGAGAGAGGGAAGCGGGTTAGGTGTGGCTCAGTAGAGAGCACGCGTACAAGGTAGATTCAGATGACATTGGCAAGGTACTCGGCCCTGCCGGAAATTACCCTAATTCCTTCTTTTCGGCACCGATCTCTTTCAGAACGGAGGAGAGCTTGCGGCAGAAGGCGGGTCCAGGTGGATGCAGAGGACGCGGGCTTTGACTTGGCTGAGTGCGTGAGTGAGGAGGGCACGGGACAGCTAGTAGGACAAACCCTGAACCCTCTCAAGAGGCTGGTTTCTAGAACTACCTTCCAAATGGCAGTGTTACCTTGTGAAAGACAGGGAAAGACCCACACCCTAGTTAGAGGGCGCTCACTTTGGACCTTGGCATGAAGAGGGCCAATGTAGGGAGGAGAAAAGGGAAAGCGACCTGAACCCTGATTACAGGGCAGTCACCCTTTTTTTAGTAAAATATACCTCCTTTACACTGTTGGGGTGGGGGAGTCCTGAATGTGAAAAGATCTGGAAATGAACAGGTAAGGGAGGGATCCTGCTGAGTGTCCCCTTTCCAATCAATCCTCCATCCCTCAGCGACACCCTTCCCGACTTACCTCCTACCCCACCAAGAAAATGACAACTTTGTGCCCCCTATCTTTACCAGAAAAGACCCCTCTTACTTGTGACGCGGTCCTGTTAGTAGGGTTAGGTGCACCCACGTGCCGGCTCTGAATACCACCGCATCTACCTACAACATCTCAACATCAACACATTTCAGAAAGGACCGCCACATCAATCTCTTCAAAGGTAGCCCGAGGAATCTCCTCTCTTTATCCCCAAAGAGACACAAGGCCAGGAATTCGGACACAACTAACGGAGCTGTCCGAATCCCTGCAGTTGGCGCTCATCAGTCCGACAGTGTTCTTTCTTGTGCACAAGAAAACAAAGGGTGAAAGTTGTGGTTGGTTGAGCGGTGTAAATTGGGCAGGGCAAAAGGACTTGAGGAAGGATTACACGGAAGTGAGGGTCCGAAAGGAGCCCCCCAACTCCCCTGTTCATTTCCAGACTTTGTGACGTTTGCTTGGTTGGGCCATTTCTTGGCTTTTTTGAGAAAAGGGGTGAATTTTCCACGGCCTCCGCCATCCCCTTACAGCCGCCCCTTCGCCACACCATGTTCCATCTGACCGGGATAGGTCCCGAGTAAGATTTCACTTCAAATCTCAAAAAAGCCAAGTAGAAATCATTCTGTGGGAATTTACTGTGACTAAGAGAAACAGAAGTTCAACCCTTCTCAAGTGCTGGAGGGTCGGGGGGAGTCGCTAAGCCACAGGCACAGAAAGGCTCCCCTAGCTTAAGCGTGAGAGGTATAAGACCTTACACCCAGGTTACAGGGCAGTCATTTTGCCGAGCCTGTCAAAGTGACCTGTTAATTTGCATGGCAAAGGAGACCGAAACCCTCCTTACAGGGTGGTCCTTAAGCCTGGGGTCTTCCAATGGGCCAGAGCGAAAAGCGCTGTAAAGGAGAGACCTCCGTTCCCTCAGAAATGGGTGGTGTCGTTGCCCAGCGAGTGCCAACGGCCCAAGAGGAGTTAGAAAGGGGAGACCTGCACCCTTCTGACAGGGAGAGGTCAACGGCACGGGGCATTTTAAAGGCTAGGTCCTAAGGAGCTCAAACCCACAGAGACCTCAACCCTTTTTAAAGGGGGTTTGCTCCGCCTCAGCTATGGAAGGGATCCATAAAGCATTTTGGTTGGTAAGGAATGGACCTTGATCCTTGTTTACAGGGAGGTCCTTTTACCGGGCACCTGAAGGGGGATTAAGCCTGTGAGGAGAAGTGTCGAACCCGATCCCTCGGTACAGGGTGCGGTGTGTGCTGTGTGTGCGGTGTGTGCAGCCGTTGGCAGTGGCTTTTTCTTCCCTTTTCCTGCAGTTTCTTTGGTGCTTGTGTCATCTTGTTCATTTTGTCCTTTGAGTTGCTAGAAAGAGAGAGGGAAGCGGGTTAGGTGTGGCTCAGTAGAGAGCACGCGTACAAGGTAGATTCAGATGACATTGGCAAGGTACTCGGCCCTGCCGGAAATTACCCTAATTCCTTCTTTTCGGCACCGATCTCTTTCAGAACGGAGGCGAGCTTGCGGCAGAAGGCGGGTCCAGGTGGATGCAGAGGACGCGGGCTTTGACTTGGCTGAGTGCGTGAGTGAGGAGGGCACGGGACAGCTAGTAGGACAAACCCTGAACCCTCTCAAGAGGCTGGTTTCTAGAACTACCTTCCAAATGGCAGTGTTACCTTGTGAAAGACAGGGAAAGACCCACACCCTAGTTAGAGGGCGCTCACTTTGGACCTTGGCATGAAGAGGGCCAATGTAGGGAGGAGAAAAGGGAAAGCGACCTGAACCCTGATTACAGGGCAGTCACCCTTTTTTTAGTGAAATATACCTCCTTTACACTGTTGGGGTGGGGGAGTCCTGAATGTGAAAAGATCTGGAAATGAACAGGTAAGGGAGGGATCCTGCTGAATGTCGCCTTTCCAATCAATCCTCCATCCCTCAGCGACACCCTTCCCGACTTACCTCCTACCCCACCAAGAAAATGACAACTTTGTGCCCCCTACCTTTACCAGAAAAGACCCCTCTGACTTGTGACGCGGTCCTGTTAGTAGGGTTAGGTGCACCCACGTGCCGGCTCTGAATACCACCGTATCTACCTACAACATCTCAACATCAACACATTTCAGAAAGGACCGCCACATCAATCTCTTCAAAGGTAGCCCGAGGAATCTCCTCTCTTTATCCCCAAAGAGACACAAGGCCAGGAATTCGGACACAACTAACGGAGCTGTCCGAATCCCTGCAGTTGGCGCTCGTCAGTCCGACAGTGTTCTTTCTTGTGCACAAGAAAACAAAGGGTGAAAGTTGTGGTTGGTTGAGCGGTGTAAATTGGGCAGGGCAAAAGGACTTGAGGAAGGATTACACGGAAGTGAGGGTCCGAAAGGAGCCCCCCAACTCCCCTGTTCATTTCCAGACTTTGTGACGTTTGCTTGGTTGGGCCATTTCTTGGCTTTTTTGAGAAAAGGGGCGAATTTTCCACGGCCTCCGCCATCCCCTTACAGCCGCCCCTTCGCCACACCATGTTCCATCTGACCGGGATAGGTCCCGAGTAAGATTTCACTTCAAATCTCAAAAAAGCCAAGTAGAAATCATTCTGTGGGAATTTACTGTGACTAAGAGAAACAGAAGTTCAACCCTTCTCAAGTGCTGGAGGGTCGGGGGGAGTCGCTAAGCCACAGGCACAGAAAGGCTCCCCTAGCTTAAGCGTGAGAGGTATAAGACCTTACACCCTGGTTACAGGGCAGTCATTTTGCCGAGCCTGTCAAAGTGACCTGTTAATTTGCATGGCAAAGGAGACCGAAACCCTCCTTACAGGGTGGTCCTTAAGCCTGGGGTCTTCCAATGGGCCAGAGCGAAAAGCGCTGTAAAGGAGAGACCTCCGTTCCCTCAGAAATGGGTGGTGTCGTTGCCCAGCGAGTGCCAACGGCCCAAGAGGAGTTAGAAAGGGGAGACCTGCACCCTTCTGACAGGGAGGGGTCAACGGCACGGGGCATTTTAAAGGCTAGGTCCTAAGGAGCTCAAACCCACAGAGACCTCAACCCTTTTTAAAGGGGGTTTGCTCCGCCTCAGCTATGGAAGGGATCCATAAAGCATTTTGGTTGGTAAGGAATGGACCTTGATCCTTGTTTACAGGGAGGTCCTTTTACCGGGCACCTGAAGGGGGATTAAGCCTGTGAGGAGAAGTGTCGAACCCGATCCCTCGGTACAGGGTGCGGTGTGTGCTGTGTGTGCGGTGTGTGCAGCCGTTGGCAGTGGCTTTTTCTTCCCTTTTCCTGCAGTTTCTTTGGTGCTTGTGTCATCTTGTTCATTTTGTCCTTTGAGTTGCTAGAAAGAGAGAGGGAAGCGGGTTAGGTGTGGCTCAGTAGAGAGCACGCGTACAAGGTAGATTCAGATGACATTGGCAAGGTACTCGGCCCTGCCGGAAATTACCCTAATTCCTTCTTTTCGGCACCGATCTCTTTCAGAACGGAGGAGAGCTTGCGGCAGAAGGCGGGTCCAGGTGGATGCAGAGGACGCGGGCTTTGACTTGGCTGAGTGCGTGAGTGAGGAGGGCACGGGACAGCTAGTAGGACAAACCCTGAACCCTCTCAAGAGGCTGGTTTCTAGAACTACCTTCCAAATGGCAGTGTTACCTTGTGAAAGACAGGGAAAGACCCACACCCTAGTTAGAGGGCGCTCACTTTGGACCTTGGCATGAAGAGGGCCAATGTAGGGAGGAGAAAAGGGAAAGCGACCTGAACCCTGATTACAGGGCAGTCACCCTTTTTTTAGTAAAATATACCTCCTTTACACTGTTGGGGTGGGGGAGTCCTGAATGTGAAAAGATCTGGAAATGAACAGGTAAGGGAGGGATCCTGCTGAGTGTCCCCTTTCCAATCAATCCTCCATCCCTCAGCGACACCCTTCCCGACTTACCTCCTACCCCACCAAGAAAATGACAACTTTGTGCCCCCTACCTTTACCAGAAAAGACCCCTCTGACTTGTGACGCGGTCCTGTTAGTAGGGTTAGGTGCACCCACGTGCCGGCTCTGAATACCACCGTATCTACCTACAACATCTCAACATCAACACATTTCAGAAAGGACCGCCACATCAATCTCTTCAAAGGTAGCCCGAGGAATCTCCTCTCTTTATCACCAAAGAGACACAAGGCCAGGAATTCGGACACAACTAACGGAGCTGTCCGAATCCCTGCAGTTGGCGCTCGTCAGTCCGACAGTGTTCTTTCTTGTGCACAAGAAAACAAAGGGTGAAAGTTGTGGTTGGTTGAGCGGTGTAAATTGGGCAGGGCAAAAGGACTTGAGGAAGGATTACACGGAAGTGAGGGTCCGAAAGGAGCCCCCCAACTCCCCTGTTCATTTCCAGACTTTGTGACGTTTGCTTGGTTGGGCCATTTCTTGGCTTTTTTGAGAAAAGGGGCGAATTTTCCACGGCCTCCGCCATCCCCTTACAGCCGCCCCTTCGCCACACCATGTTCCATCTGACCGGGATAGGTCCCGAGTAAGATTTCACTTCAAATCTCAAAAAAGCCAGGTAGAAATCATTCTGTGGGAATTTACTGTGACTAAGAGAAACAGAAGTTCAACCCTTCTCAAGTGCTGGAGGGTCGGGGGGAGTCGCTAAGCCACAGGCACAGAAAGGCTCCCCTAGCTTAAGCGTGAGAGGTATAAGACCTTACACCCTGGTTACAGGGCAGTCATTTTGCCGAGCCTGTCAAAGTGACCTGTTAATTTGCATGGCAAAGGAGACCGAAACCCTCCTTACAGGGTGGTCCTTAAGCCTGGGGTCTTCCAATGGGCCAGAGCGAAAAGCGCTGTAAAGGAGAGACCTCCGTTCCCTCAGAAATGGGTGGTGTCGTTGCCCAGCGAGTGCCAACGGCCCAAGAGGAGTTAGAAAGGGGAGACCTGCACCCTTCTGACAGGGAGAGGTCAACGGCACGGGGCATTTTAAAGGCTAGGTCCTAAGGAGCTCAAACCCACAGAGACCTCAACTCTTTTTAAAGGGGGTTTGCTCCGCCTCAGCTATGGAAGGGATCCATAAAGCATTTTGGTTGGTAAGGAATGGACCTTGATCCTTGTTTACAGGGAGGTCCTTTTACCGGGCACCTGAAGGGGGATTAAGCCTGTTAGGAGAAGTGTCGAACCCAATCCCTCGGTACAGGGTGCGGTGTGTGCTGTGTGTGCGGTGTGTGCAGCCGTTGGCAGTGGCTTTTTCTTCCCTTTTCCTGCAGTTTCTTTGGTGCTTGTGTCATCTTGTTCATTTTGTCCTTTGAGTTGCTAGAAAGAGAGAGGGAAGCGGGTTAGGTGTGGCTCAGTAGAGAGCACGCGTACAAGGTAGATTCAGATGACATTGGCAAGGTACTCGGCCCTGCCGGAAATTACCCTAATTCCTTCTTTTCGGCACCGATCTCTTTCAGAACGGAGGAGAGCTTGCGGCAGAAGGCGGGTCCAGGTGGATGCAGAGGACGCGGGCTTTGACTTGGCTGAGTGCGTGAGTGAGGAGGGCACGGGACAGCTAGTAGGACAAACCCTGAACCCTCTCAAGAGGCTGGTTTCTAGAACTACCTTCCAAATGGCAGTGTTACCTTGTGAAAGACAGGGAAAGACCCACACCCTAGTTAGAGGGCGCTCACTTTGGACCTTGGCATGAAGAGGGCCAATGTAGGGAGGAGAAAAGGGAAAGCGACCTGAACCCTGATTACAGGGCAGTCACCCTTTTTTTAGTAAAATATACCTCCTTTACACTGTTGGGGTGGGGGAGTCCTGAATGTGAAAAGATCTGGAAATGAACAGGTAAGGGAGGGATCCTGCTGAGTGTCCCCTTTCCAATCAATCCTCCATCCCTCAGCGACACCCTTCCCGACTTACCTCCTACCCCACCAAGAAAATGACAACTTTGTGCCCCCTATCTTTACCAGAAAAGACCCCTCTTACTTGTGACGCGGTCCTGTTAGTAGGGTTAGGTGCACCCACGTGCCGGCTCTGAATACCACCGCATCTACCTACAACATCTCAACATCAACACATTTCAGAAAGGACCGCCACATCAATCTCTTCAAAGGTAGCCCGAGGAATCTCCTCTCTTTATCCCCAAAGAGACACAAGGCCAGGAATTCGGACACAACTAACGGAGCTGTCCGAATCCCTGCAGTTGGCGCTCATCAGTCCGACAGTGTTCTTTCTTGTGCACAAGAAAACAAAGGGTGAAAGTTGTGGTTGGTTGAGCGGTGTAAATTGGGCAGGGCAAAAGGACTTGAGGAAGAATTACACGGAAGTGAGGGTCCGAAAGGAGCCCCCCAACTCCCCTGTTCATTTCCAGACTTTGTGACGTTTGCTTGGTTGGGCCATTTCTTGGCTTTTTTGAGAAAAGGGGCGAATTTTCCACGGCCTCCGCCATCCCCTTACAGCCGCCCCTTCGCCACACCATGTTCCATCTGACCGGGATAGGTCCCGAGTAAGATTTCACTTCAAATCTCAAAAAAGCCAAGTAGAAATCATTCTGTGGGAATTTACTGTGACTAAGAGAAACAGAAGTTCAACCCTTCTCAAGTGCTGGAGGGTCGGGGGGAGTCGCTAAGCCACAGGCACAGAAAGGCTCCCCTAGCTTAAGCGTGAGAGGTATAAGACCTTACACCCTGGTTACAGGGCAGTCATTTTGCCGAGCCTGTCAAAGTGACCTGTTAATTTGCATGGCAAAGGAGACCGAAACCCTCCTTACAGGGTGGTCCTTAAGCCTGGGGTCTTCCAATGGGCCAGAGCGAAAAGCGCTGTAAAGGAGAGACCTCTGTTCCCTCAGAAATGGGTGGTGTCGTTGCCCAGCGAGTGCCAACGGCCCAAGAGGAGTTAGAAAGGGGAGACCTGCACCCTTCTGACAGGGAGAGGTCAACGGCACGGGGCATTTTAAAGGCTAGGTCCTAAGGAGCTCAAACCCACAGAGACCTCAACCCTTTTTAAAGGGGGTTTGCTCCGCCTCAGCTATGGAAGGGATCCATAAAGCATTTTGGTTGGTAAGGAATGGACCTTGATCCTTGTTTACAGGGAGGTCCTTTTACCGGGCACCTGAAGGGGGATTAAGCCTGTGAGGAGAAGTGTCGAACCCCATCCCTCGGTACAGGGTGCGGTGTGTGCTGTGTGTGCGGTGTGTGCAGCCGTTGGCAGTGGCTTTTTCTTCCCTTTTCCTGCAGTTTCTTTGGTGCTTGTGTCATCTTGTTCATTTTGTCCTTTGAGTTGCTAGAAAGAGAGAGGGAAGCGGGTTAGGTGTGGCTCAGTAGAGAGCACGCGTACAAGGTAGATTCAGATGACATTGGCAAGGTACTCGGCCCTGCCGGAAATTACCCTAATTCCTTCTTTTCGGCACCGATCTCTTTCAGAACGGAGGAGAGCTTGCGGCAGAAGACGGGGTCCAGGTGGATGCAGAGGACGCGGGCTTTGACTTGGCTGAGTGCGTGAGTGAGGAGGGCACGGGACAGCTAGTAGGACAAACCCTGAACCCTCTCAAGAGGCTGGTTTCTAGAACTACCTTCCAAATGGCAGTGTTACCTTGTGAAAGACAGGGAAAGACCCACACCCTAGTTAGAGGGCGCTCACTTTGGACCTTGGCATGAAGAGGGCCAATGTAGGGAGGAGAAAAGGGAAAGCGACCTGAACCCTGATTACAGGGCAGTCACCCTTTTTTTAGTAAAATATACCTCCTTTACACTGTTGGGGTGGGGGAGTCCTGAATGTGAAAAGATCTGGAAATGAACAGGTAAGGGAGGGATCCTGCTGAGTGTCCCCTTTCCAATCAATCCTCCATTCCTCAGCGACACCCTTCCCGACTTACCTCCTACCCCACCAAGAAAATGACAACTTTGTGCCCCCTACCTTTACCAGAAAAGACCCCTCTGACTTGTGACGCGGTCCTGTTAGTAGGGTTAGGTGCACCCACGTGCCGGCTCTGAATACCACCGTATCTACCTACAACATCTCAACATCAACACATTTCAGAAAGGACCGCCACATCAATCTCTTCAAAGGTAGCCCGAGGAATCTCCTCTCTTTATCACCAAAGAGACACAAGGCCAGGAATTCGGACACAACTAACGGAGCTGTCCGAATCCCTGCAGTTGGCGCTCGTCAATCCGACAGTGTTCTTTCTTGTGCACAAGAAAACAAAGGGTGAAAGTTGTGGTTGGTTGAGCGGTGTAAATTGGGCAGGGCAAAAGGACTTGAGGAAGGATTACACGGAAGTGAGGGTCCGAAAGGAGCCCCCCAACTCCCCTGTTCATTTCCAGACTTTGTGACGTTTGCTTGGTTGGGCCATTTCTTGGCTTTTTTGAGAAAAGGGGTGAATTTTCCACGGCCTCCGCCATCCCCTTACAGCCGCCCCTTCGCCACACCATGTTCCATCTGACCGGGATAGGTCCCGAGTAAGATTTCACTTCAAATCTCAAAAAAGCCAAGTAGAAATCATTCTGTGGGAATTTACTGTGACTAAGAGAAACAGAAGTTCAACCCTTCTCAAGTGCTGGAGGGTCGGGGGGAGTCGCTAAGCCACAGGCACAGAAAGGCTCCCCTAGCTTAAGCGTGAGAGGTATAAGACCTTACACCCTGGTTACAGGGCAGTCATTTTGCCGAGCCTGTCAAAGTGACCTGTTAATTTGCATGGCAAAGGAGACCGAAACCCTCCTTACAGGGTGGTCCTTAAGCCTGGGGTCTTCCAATGGGCCAGAGCGAAAAGCGCTGTAAAGGAGAGACCTCCGTTCCCTCAGAAATGGGTGGTGTCGTTGCCCAGCGAGTGCCAACGGCCCAAGAGGAGTTAGAAAGGGGAGACCTGCACCCTTCTGACAGGGAGGGGTCAACGGCACGGGGCATTTTAAAGGCTAGGTCCTAAGGAGCTCAAACCCACAGAGACCTCAACCCTTTTTAAAGGGGGTTTGCTCCGCCTCAGCTATGGAAGGGATCCATAAAGCATTTTGGTTGGTAAGGAATGGACCTTGATCCTTGTTTACAGGGAGGTCCTTTTACCGGGCACCTGAAGGGGGATTAAGCCTGTGAGGAGAAGTGTCGAACCCGATCCCTCGGTACAGGGTGCGGTGTGTGCTGTGTGTGCGGTGTGTGCAGCCGTTGGCAGTGGCTTTTTCTTCCCTTTTCCTGCAGTTTCTTTGGTGCTTGTGTCATCTTGTTCATTTTGTCCTTTGAGTTGCTAGAAAGAGAGAGGGAAGCGGGTTAGGTGTGGCTCAGTAGAGAGCACGCGTACAAGGTAGATTCAGATGACATTGGCAAGGTACTCGGCCCTGCCGGAAATTACCCTAATTCCTTCTTTTCGGCACCGATCTCTTTCAGAACGGAGGAGAGCTTGCGGCAGAAGGCGGGTCCAGGTGGATGCAGAGGACGCGGGCTTTGACTTGGCTGAGTGCGTGAGTGAGGAGGGCACGGGACAGCTAGTAGGACAAACCCTGAACCCTCTCAAGAGGCTGGTTTCTAGAACTACCTTCCAAATGGCAGTGTTACCTTGTGAAAGACAGGGAAAGACCCACACCCTAGTTAGAGGGCGCTCACTTTGGACCTTGGCATGAAGAGGGCCAATGTAGGGAGGAGAAAAGGGAAAGCGACCTGAACCCTGATTACAGGGCAGTCACCCTTTTTTTAGTAAAATATACCTCCTTTACACTGTTGGGGTGGGGGAGTCCTGAATGTGAAAAGATCTGGAAATGAACAGGTAAGGGAGGGATCCTGCTGAGTGTCCCCTTTCCAATCAATCCTCCATCCCTCAGCGACACCCTTCCCGACTTACCTCCTACCCCACCAAGAAAATGACAACTTTGTGCCCCCTATCTTTACCAGAAAAGACCCCTCTTACTTGTGACGCGGTCCTGTTAGTAGGGTTAGGTGCACCCACGTGCCGGCTCTGAATACCACCGCATCTACCTACAACATCTCAACATCAACACATTTCAGAAAGGACCGCCACATCAATCTCTTCAAAGGTAGCCCGAGGAATCTCCTCTCTTTATCCCCAAAGAGACACAAGGCCAGGAATTCGGACACAACTAACGGAGCTGTCCGAATCCCTGCAGTTGGCGCTCATCAGTCCGACAGTGTTCTTTCTTGTGCACAAGAAAACAAAGGGTGAAAGTTGTGGTTGGTTGAGCGGTGTAAATTGGGCAGGGCAAAAGGACTTGAGGAAGAATTACACGGAAGTGAGGGTCCGAAAGGAGCCCCCCAACTCCCCTGTTCATTTCCAGACTTTGTGACGTTTGCTTGGTTGGGCCATTTCTTGGCTTTTTTGAGAAAAGGGGCGAATTTTCCACGGCCTCCGCCATCCCCTTACAGCCGCCCCTTCGCCACACCATGTTCCATCTGACCGGGATAGGTCCCGAGTAAGATTTCACTTCAAATCTCAAAAAAGCCAAGTAGAAATCATTCTGTGGGAATTTACTGTGACTAAGAGAAACAGAAGTTCAACCCTTCTCAAGTGCTGGAGGGTCGGGGGGAGTCGCTAAGCCACAGGCACAGAAAGGCTCCCCTAGCTTAAGCGTGAGAGGTATAAGACCTTACACCCTGGTTACAGGGCAGTCATTTTGCCGAGCCTGTCAAAGTGACCTGTTAATTTGCATGGCAAAGGAGACCGAAACCCTCCTTACAGGGTGGTCCTTAAGCCTGGGGTCTTCCAATGGGCCAGAGCGAAAAGCGCTGTAAAGGAGAGACCTCCGTTCCCTCAGAAATGGGTGGTGTCGTTGCCCAGCGAGTGCCAACGGCCCAAGAGGAGTTAGAAAGGGGAGACCTGCACCCTTCTGACAGGGAGAGGTCAACGGCACGGGGCATTTTAAAGGCTAGGTCCTAAGGAGCTCAAACCCACAGAGACCTCAACCCTTTTTAAAGGGGGTTTGCTCCGCCTCAGCTATGGAAGGGATCCATAAAGCATTTTGGTTGGTAAGGAATGGACCTTGATCCTTGTTTACAGGGAGGTCCTTTTACCGGGCACCTGAAGGGGGATTAAGCCTGTGAGGAGAAGTGTCGAACCCCATCCCTCGGTACAGGGTGCGGTGTGTGCTGTGTGTGCGGTGTGTGCAGCCGTTGGCAGTGGCTTTTTCTTCCCTTTTCCTGCAGTTTCTTTGGTGCTTGTGTCATCTTGTTCATTTTGTCCTTTGAGTTGCTAGAAAGAGAGAGGGAAGCGGGTTAGGTGTGGCTCAGTAGAGAGCACGCGTACAAGGTAGATTCAGATGACATTGGCAAGGTACTCGGCCCTGCCGGAAATTACCCTAATTCCTTCTTTTCGGCACCGATCTCTTTCAGAACGGAGGAGAGCTTGCGGCAGAAGACGGGGTCCAGGTGGATGCAGAGGACGCGGGCTTTGACTTGGCTGAGTGCGTGAGTGAGGAGGGCACGGGACAGCTAGTAGGACAAACCCTGAACCCTCTCAAGAGGCTGGTTTCTAGAACTACCTTCCAAATGGCAGTGTTACCTTGTGAAAGACAGGGAAAGACCCACACCCTAGTTAGAGGGCGCTCACTTTGGACCTTGGCATGAAGAGGGCCAATGTAGGGAGGAGAAAAGGGAAAGCGACCTGAACCCTGATTACAGGGCAGTCACCCTTTTTTTAGTAAAATATACCTCCTTTACACTGTTGGGGTGGGGGAGTCCTGAATGTGAAAAGATCTGGAAATGAACAGGTAAGGGAGGGATCCTGCTGAGTGTCCCCTTTCCAATCAATCCTCCATTCCTCAGCGACACCCTTCCCGACTTACCTCCTACCCCACCAAGAAAATGACAACTTTGTGCCCCCTACCTTTACCAGAAAAGACCCCTCTGACTTGTGACGCGGTCCTGTTAGTAGGGTTAGGTGCACCCACGTGCCGGCTCTGAATACCACCGTATCTACCTACAACATCTCAACATCAACACATTTCAGAAAGGACCGCCACATCAATCTCTTCAAAGGTAGCCCGAGGAATCTCCTCTCTTTATCACCAAAGAGACACAAGGCCAGGAATTCGGACACAACTAACGGAGCTGTCCGAATCCCTGCAGTTGGCGCTCGTCAATCCGACAGTGTTCTTTCTTGTGCACAAGAAAACAAAGGGTGAAAGTTGTGGTTGGTTGAGCGGTGTAAATTGGGCAGGGCAAAAGGACTTGAGGAAGGATTACACGGAAGTGAGGGTCCGAAAGGAGCCCCCCAACTCCCCTGTTCATTTCCAGACTTTGTGACGTTTGCTTGGTTGGGCCATTTCTTGGCTTTTTTGAGAAAAGGGGTGAATTTTCCACGGCCTCCGCCATCCCCTTACAGCCGCCCCTTCGCCACACCATGTTCCATCTGACCGGGATAGGTCCCGAGTAAGATTTCACTTCAAATCTCAAAAAAGCCAAGTAGAAATCATTCTGTGGGAATTTACTGTGACTAAGAGAAACAGAAGTTCAACCCTTCTCAAGTGCTGGAGGGTCGGGGGGAGTCGCTAAGCCACAGGCACAGAAAGGCTCCCCTAGCTTAAGCGTGAGAGGTATAAGACCTTACACCTTGGTTACAGGGCAGTCATTTTGCCGAGCCTGTCAAAGTGACCTGTTAATTTGCATGGCAAAGGAGACCGAAACCCTCCTTACAGGGTGGTCCTTAAGCCTGGGGTCTTCCAATGGGCCAGAGCGAAAAGCGCTGTAAAGGAGAGACCTCTGTTCCCTCAGAAATGGGTGGTGTCGTTGCCCAGCGAGTGCCAACGGCCCAAGAGGAGTTAGAAAGGGGAGACCTGCACCCTTCTGACAGGGAGAGGTCAACGGCACGGGGCATTTTAAAGGCTAGGTCCTAAGGAGCTCAAACCCACAGAGACCTCAACCCTTTTTAAAGGGGGTTTGCTCCGCCTCAGCTATGGAAGGGATCCATAAAGCATTTTGGTTGGTAAGGAATGGACCTTGATCCTTGTTTACAGGGAGGTCCTTTTACCGGGCACCTGAAGGGGGATTAAGCCTGTGAGGAGAAGTGTCGAACCCCATCCCTCGGTACAGGGTGCGGTGTGTGCTGTGTGTGCGGTGTGTGCAGCCGTTGGCAGTGGCTTTTTCTTCCCTTTTCCTGCAGTTTCTTTGGTGCTTGTGTCATCTTGTTCATTTTGTCCTTTGAGTTGCTAGAAAGAGAGAGGGAAGCGGGTTAGGTGTGGCTCAGTAGAGAGCACGCGTACAAGGTAGATTCAGATGACATTGGCAAGGTACTCGGCCCTGCCGGAAATTACCCTAATTCCTTCTTTTCGGCACCGATCTCTTTCAGAACGGAGGAGAGCTTGCGGCAGAAGACGGGGTCCAGGTGGATGCAGAGGACGCGGGCTTTGACTTGGCTGAGTGCGTGAGTGAGGAGGGCACGGGACAGCTAGTAGGACAAACCCTGAACCCTCTCAAGAGGCTGGTTTCTAGAACTACCTTCCAAATGGCAGTGTTACCTTGTGAAAGACAGGGAAAGACCCACACCCTAGTTAGAGGGCGCTCACTTTGGACCTTGGCATGAAGAGGGCCAATGTAGGGAGGAGAAAAGGGAAAGCGACCTGAACCCTGATTACAGGGCAGTCACCCTTTTTTTAGTAAAATATACCTCCTTTACACTGTTGGGGTGGGGGAGTCCTGAATGTGAAAAGATCTGGAAATGAACAGGTAAGGGAGGGATCCTGCTGAGTGTCCCCTTTCCAATCAATCCTCCATTCCTCAGCGACACCCTTCCCGACTTACCTCCTACCCCACCAAGAAAATGACAACTTTGTGCCCCCTACCTTTACCAGAAAAGACCCCTCTGACTTGTGACGCGGTCCTGTTAGTAGGGTTAGGTGCACCCACGTGCCGGCTCTGAATACCACCGTATCTACCTACAACATCTCAACATCAACACATTTCAGAAAGGACCGCCACATCAATCTCTTCAAAGGTAGCCCGAGGAATCTCCTCTCTTTATCACCAAAGAGACACAAGGCCAGGAATTCGGACACAACTAACGGAGCTGTCCGAATCCCTGCAGTTGGCGCTCGTCAATCCGACAGTGTTCTTTCTTGTGCACAAGAAAACAAAGGGTGAAAGTTGTGGTTGGTTGAGCGGTGTAAATTGGGCAGGGCAAAAGGACTTGAGGAAGGATTACACGGAAGTGAGGGTCCGAAAGGAGCCCCCCAACTCCCCTGTTCATTTCCAGACTTTGTGACGTTTGCTTGGTTGGGCCATTTCTTGGCTTTTTTGAGAAAAGGGGTGAATTTTCCACGGCCTCCGCCATCCCCTTACAGCCGCCCCTTCGCCACACCATGTTCCATCTGACCGGGATAGGTCCCGAGTAAGATTTCACTTCAAATCTCAAAAAAGCCAAGTAGAAATCATTCTGTGGGAATTTACTGTGACTAAGAGAAACAGAAGTTCAACCCTTCTCAAGTGCTGGAGGGTCGGGGGGAGTCGCTAAGCCACAGGCACAGAAAGGCTCCCCTAGCTTAAGCGTGAGAGGTATAAGACCTTACACCCAGGTTACAGGGCAGTCATTTTGCCGAGCCTGTCAAAGTGACCTGTTAATTTGCATGGCAAAGGAGACCGAAACCCTCCTTACAGGGTGGTCCTTAAGCCTGGGGTCTTCCAATGGGCCAGAGCGAAAAGCGCTGTAAAGGAGAGACCTCCGTTCCCTCAGAAATGGGTGGTGTCGTTGCCCAGCGAGTGCCAACGGCCCAAGAGGAGTTAGAAAGGGGAGACCTGCACCCTTCTGACAGGGAGAGGTCAACGGCACGGGGCATTTTAAAGGCTAGGTCCTAAGGAGCTCAAACCCACAGAGACCTCAACCCTTTTTAAAGGGGGTTTGCTCCGCCTCAGCTATGGAAGGGATCCATAAAGCATTTTGGTTGGTAAGGAATGGACCTTGATCCTTGTTTACAGGGAGGTCCTTTTACCGGGCACCTGAAGGGGGATTAAGCCTGTGAGGAGAAGTGTCGAACCCGATCCCTCGGTACAGGGTGCGGTGTGTGCTGTGTGTGCGGTGTGTGCAGCCGTTGGCAGTGGCTTTTTCTTCCCTTTTCCTGCAGTTTCTTTGGTGCTTGTGTCATCTTGTTCATTTTGTCCTTTGAGTTGCTAGAAAGAGAGAGGGAAGCGGGTTAGGTGTGGCTCAGTAGAGAGCACGCGTACAAGGTAGATTCAGATGACATTGGCAAGGTACTCGGCCCTGCCGGAAATTACCCTAATTCCTTCTTTTCGGCACCGATCTCTTTCAGAACGGAGGCGAGCTTGCGGCAGAAGGCGGGTCCAGGTGGATGCAGAGGACGCGGGCTTTGACTTGGCTGAGTGCGTGAGTGAGGAGGGCACGGGACAGCTAGTAGGACAAACCCTGAACCCTCTCAAGAGGCTGGTTTCTAGAACTACCTTCCAAATGGCAGTGTTACCTTGTGAAAGACAGGGAAAGACCCACACCCTAGTTAGAGGGCGCTCACTTTGGACCTTGGCATGAAGAGGGCCAATGTAGGGAGGAGAAAAGGGAAAGCGACCTGAACCCTGATTACAGGGCAGTCACCCTTTTTTTAGTGAAATATACCTCCTTTACACTGTTGGGGTGGGGGAGTCCTGAATGTGAAAAGATCTGGAAATGAACAGGTAAGGGAGGGATCCTGCTGAATGTCGCCTTTCCAATCAATCCTCCATCCCTCAGCGACACCCTTCCCGACTTACCTCCTACCCCACCAAGAAAATGACAACTTTGTGCCCCCTACCTTTACCAGAAAAGACCCCTCTGACTTGTGACGCGGTCCTGTTAGTAGGGTTAGGTGCACCCACGTGCCGGCTCTGAATACCACCGTATCTACCTACAACATCTCAACATCAACACATTTCAGAAAGGACCGCCACATCAATCTCTTCAAAGGTAGCCCGAGGAATCTCCTCTCTTTATCCCCAAAGAGACACAAGGCCAGGAATTCGGACACAACTAACGGAGCTGTCCGAATCCCTGCAGTTGGCGCTCGTCAGTCCGACAGTGTTCTTTCTTGTGCACAAGAAAACAAAGGGTGAAAGTTGTGGTTGGTTGAGCGGTGTAAATTGGGCAGGGCAAAAGGACTTGAGGAAGGATTACACGGAAGTGAGGGTCCGAAAGGAGCCCCCCAACTCCCCTGTTCATTTCCAGACTTTGTGACGTTTGCTTGGTTGGGCCATTTCTTGGCTTTTTTGAGAAAAGGGGCGAATTTTCCACGGCCTCCGCCATCCCCTTACAGCCGCCCCTTCGCCACACCATGTTCCATCTGACCGGGATAGGTCCCGAGTAAGATTTCACTTCAAATCTCAAAAAAGCCAAGTAGAAATCATTCTGTGGGAATTTACTGTGACTAAGAGAAACAGAAGTTCAACCCTTCTCAAGTGCTGGAGGGTCGGGGGGAGTCGCTAAGCCACAGGCACAGAAAGGCTCCCCTAGCTTAAGCGTGAGAGGTATAAGACCTTACACCCTGGTTACAGGGCAGTCATTTTGCCGAGCCTGTCAAAGTGACCTGTTAATTTGCATGGCAAAGGAGACCGAAACCCTCCTTACAGGGTGGTCCTTAAGCCTGGGGTCTTCCAATGGGCCAGAGCGAAAAGCGCTGTAAAGGAGAGACCTCCGTTCCCTCAGAAATGGGTGGTGTCGTTGCCCAGCGAGTGCCAACGGCCCAAGAGGAGTTAGAAAGGGGAGACCTGCACCCTTCTGACAGGGAGGGGTCAACGGCACGGGGCATTTTAAAGGCTAGGTCCTAAGGAGCTCAAACCCACAGAGACCTCAACCCTTTTTAAAGGGGGTTTGCTCCGCCTCAGCTATGGAAGGGATCCATAAAGCATTTTGGTTGGTAAGGAATGGACCTTGATCCTTGTTTACAGGGAGGTCCTTTTACCGGGCACCTGAAGGGGGATTAAGCCTGTGAGGAGAAGTGTCGAACCCGATCCCTCGGTACAGGGTGCGGTGTGTGCTGTGTGTGCGGTGTGTGCAGCCGTTGGCAGTGGCTTTTTCTTCCCTTTTCCTGCAGTTTCTTTGGTGCTTGTGTCATCTTGTTCATTTTGTCCTTTGAGTTGCTAGAAAGAGAGAGGGAAGCGGGTTAGGTGTGGCTCAGTAGAGTGCACGCGTACAAGGTAGATTCAGATGACATTGGCAAGGTACTCGGCCCTGCCGGAAATTACCCTAATTCCTTCTTTTCGGCACCGATCTCTTTCAGAACGGAGGAGAGCTTGCGGCAGAAGGCGGGTCCAGGTGGATGCAGAGGACGCGGGCTTTGACTTGGCTGAGTGCGTGAGTGAGGAGGGCACGGGACAGCTAGTAGGACAAACCCTGAACCCTCTCAAGAGGCTGGTTTCTAGAACTACCTTCCAAATGGCAGTGTTACCTTGTGAAAGACAGGGAAAGACCCACACCCTAGTTAGAGGGCGCTCACTTTGGACCTTGGCATGAAGAGGGCCAATGTAGGGAGGAGAAAAGGGAAAGCGACCTGAACCCTGATTACAGGGCAGTCACCCTTTTTTTAGTAAAATATACCTCCTTTACACTGTTGGGGTGGGGGAGTCCTGAATGTGAAAAGATCTGGAAATGAACAGGTAAGGGAGGGATCCTGCTGAGTGTCCCCTTTCCAATCAATCCTCCATCCCTCAGCGACACCCTTCCCGACTTACCTCCTACCCCACCAAGAAAATGACAACTTTGTGCCCCCTACCTTTACCAGAAAAGACCCCTCTGACTTGTGACGCGGTCCTGTTAGTAGGGTTAGGTGCACCCACGTGCCGGCTCTGAATACCACCGTATCTACCTACAACATCTCAACATCAACACATTTCAGAAAGGACCGCCACATCAATCTCTTCAAAGGTAGCCCGAGGAATCTCCTCTCTTTATCACCAAAGAGACACAAGGCCAGGAATTCGGACACAACTAACGGAGCTGTCCGAATCCCTGCAGTTGGCGCTCGTCAATCCGACAGTGTTCTTTCTTGTGCACAAGAAAACAAAGGGTGAAAGTTGTGGTTGGTTGAGCGGTGTAAATTGGGCAGGGCAAAAGGACTTGAGGAAGGATTACACGGAAGTGAGGGTCCGAAAGGAGCCCCCCAACTCCCCTGTTCATTTCCAGACTTTGTGACGTTTGCTTGGTTGGGCCATTTCTTGGCTTTTTTGAGAAAAGGGGTGAATTTTCCACGGCCTCCGCCATCCCCTTACAGCCGCCCCTTCGCCACACCATGTTCCATCTGACCGGGATAGGTCCCGAGTAAGATTTCACTTCAAATCTCAAAAAAGCCAAGTAGAAATCATTCTGTGGGAATTTACTGTGACTAAGAGAAACAGAAGTTCAACCCTTCTCAAGTGCTGGAGGGTCGGGGGGAGTCGCTAAGCCACAGGCACAGAAAGGCTCCCCTAGCTTAAGCGTGAGAGGTATAAGACCTTACACCTTGGTTACAGGGCAGTCATTTTGCCGAGCCTGTCAAAGTGACCTGTTAATTTGCATGGCAAAGGAGACCGAAACCCTCCTTACAGGGTGGTCCTTAAGCCTGGGGTCTTCCAATGGGCCAGAGCGAAAAGCGCTGTAAAGGAGAGACCTCCGTTCCCTCAGAAATGGGTGGTGTCGTTGCCCAGCGAGTGCCAACGGCCCAAGAGGAGTTAGAAAGGGGAGACCTGCACCCTTCTGACAGGGAGAGGTCAACGGCACGGGGCATTTTAAAGGCTAGGTCCTAAGGAGCTCAAACCCACAGAGACCTCAACCCTTTTTAAAGGGGGTTTGCTCCGCCTCAGCTATGGAAGGGATCCATAAAGCATTTTGGTTGGTAAGGAATGGACCTTGATCCTTGTTTACAGGGAGGTCCTTTTACCGGGCACCTGAAGGGGGATTAAGCCTGTGAGGAGAAGTGTCGAACCCGATCCCTCGGTACAGGGTGCGGTGTGTGCTGTGTGTGCGGTGTGTGCAGCCGTTGGCAGTGGCTTTTTCTTCCCTTTTCCTGCAGTTTCTTTGGTGCTTGTGTCATCTTGTTCATTTTGTCCTTTGAGTTGCTAGAAAGAGAGAGGGAAGCGGGTTAGGTGTGGCTCAGTAGAGAGCACGCGTACAAGGTAGATTCAGATGACATTGGCAAGGTACTCGGCCCTGCCGGAAATTACCCTAATTCCTTCTTTTCGGCACCGATCTCTTTCAGAACGGAGGAGAGCTTGCGGCAGAAGGCGGGTCCAGGTGGATGCAGAGGACGCGGGCTTTGACTTGGCTGAGTGCGTGAGTGAGGAGGGCACGGGACAGCTAGTAGGACAAACCCTGAACCCTCTCAAGAGGCTGGTTTCTAGAACTACCTTCCAAATGGCAGTGTTACCTTGTGAAAGACAGGGAAAGACCCACACCCTAGTTAGAGGGCGCTCACTTTGGACCTTGGCATGAAGAGGGCCAATGTAGGGAGGAGAAAAGGGAAAGCGACCTGAACCCTGATTACAGGGCAGTCACCCTTTTTTTAGTAAAATATACCTCCTTTACACTGTTGGGGTGGGGGAGTCCTGAATGTGAAAAGATCTGGAAATGAACAGGTAAGGGAGGGATCCTGCTGAGTGTCCCCTTTCCAATCAATCCTCCATCCCTCAGCGACACCCTTCCCGACTTACCTCCTACCCCACCAAGAAAATGACAACTTTGTGCCCCCTACCTTTACCAGAAAAGACCCCTCTGACTTGTGACGCGGTCCTGTTAGTAGGGTTAGGTGCACCCACGTGCCGGCTCTGAATACCACCGTATCTACCTACAACATCTCAACATCAACACATTTCAGAAAGGACCGCCACATCAATCTCTTCAAAGGTAGCCCGAGGAATCTCCTCTCTTTATCACCAAAGAGACACAAGGCCAGGAATTCGGACACAACTAACGGAGCTGTCCGAATCCCTGCAGTTGGCGCTCGTCAGTCCGACAGTGTTCTTTCTTGTGCACAAGAAAACAAAGGGTGAAAGTTGTGGTTGGTTGAGCGGTGTAAATTGGGCAGGGCAAAAGGACTTGAGGAAGGATTACACGGAAGTGAGGGTCCGAAAGGAGCCCCCCAACTCCCCTGTTCATTTCCAGACTTTGTGACGTTTGCTTGGTTGGGCCATTTCTTGGCTTTTTTGAGAAAAGGGGCGAATTTTCCACGGCCTCCGCCATCCCCTTACAGCCGCCCCTTCGCCACACCATGTTCCATCTGACCGGGATAGGTCCCGAGTAAGATTTCACTTCAAATCTCAAAAAAGCCAGGTAGAAATCATTCTGTGGGAATTTACTGTGACTAAGAGAAACAGAAGTTCAACCCTTCTCAAGTGCTGGAGGGTCGGGGGGAGTCGCTAAGCCACAGGCACAGAAAGGCTCCCCTAGCTTAAGCGTGAGAGGTATAAGACCTTACACCCTGGTTACAGGGCAGTCATTTTGCCGAGCCTGTCAAAGTGACCTGTTAATTTGCATGGCAAAGGAGACCGAAACCCTCCTTACAGGGTGGTCCTTAAGCCTGGGGTCTTCCAATGGGCCAGAGCGAAAAGCGCTGTAAAGGAGAGACCTCCGTTCCCTCAGAAATGGGTGGTGTCGTTGCCCAGCGAGTGCCAACGGCCCAAGAGGAGTTAGAAAGGGGAGACCTGCACCCTTCTGACAGGGAGAGGTCAACGGCACGGGGCATTTTAAAGGCTAGGTCCTAAGGAGCTCAAACCCACAGAGACCTCAACTCTTTTTAAAGGGGGTTTGCTCCGCCTCAGCTATGGAAGGGATCCATAAAGCATTTTGGTTGGTAAGGAATGGACCTTGATCCTTGTTTACAGGGAGGTCCTTTTACCGGGCACCTGAAGGGGGATTAAGCCTGTTAGGAGAAGTGTCGAACCCAATCCCTCGGTACAGGGTGCGGTGTGTGCTGTGTGTGCGGTGTGTGCAGCCGTTGGCAGTGGCTTTTTCTTCCCTTTTCCTGCAGTTTCTTTGGTGCTTGTGTCATCTTGTTCATTTTGTCCTTTGAGTTGCTAGAAAGAGAGAGGGAAGCGGGTTAGGTGTGGCTCAGTAGAGAGCACGCGTACAAGGTAGATTCAGATGACATTGGCAAGGTACTCGGCCCTGCCGGAAATTACCCTAATTCCTTCTTTTCGGCACCGATCTCTTTCAGAACGGAGGAGAGCTTGCGGCAGAAGGCGGGTCCAGGTGGATGCAGAGGACGCGGGCTTTGACTTGGCTGAGTGCGTGAGTGAGGAGGGCACGGGACAGCTAGTAGGACAAACCCTGAACCCTCTCAAGAGGCTGGTTTCTAGAACTACCTTCCAAATGGCAGTGTTACCTTGTGAAAGACAGGGAAAGACCCACACCCTAGTTAGAGGGCGCTCACTTTGGACCTTGGCATGAAGAGGGCCAATGTAGGGAGGAGAAAAGGGAAAGCGACCTGAACCCTGATTACAGGGCAGTCACCCTTTTTTTAGTAAAATATACCTCCTTTACACTGTTGGGGTGGGGGAGTCCTGAATGTGAAAAGATCTGGAAATGAACAGGTAAGGGAGGGATCCTGCTGAGTGTCCCCTTTCCAATCAATCCTCCATCCCTCAGCGACACCCTTCCCGACTTACCTCCTACCCCACCAAGAAAATGACAACTTTGTGCCCCCTATCTTTACCAGAAAAGACCCCTCTTACTTGTGACGCGGTCCTGTTAGTAGGGTTAGGTGCACCCACGTGCCGGCTCTGAATACCACCGCATCTACCTACAACATCTCAACATCAACACATTTCAGAAAGGACCGCCACATCAATCTCTTCAAAGGTAGCCCGAGGAATCTCCTCTCTTTATCCCCAAAGAGACACAAGGCCAGGAATTCGGACACAACTAACGGAGCTGTCCGAATCCCTGCAGTTGGCGCTCATCAGTCCGACAGTGTTCTTTCTTGTGCACAAGAAAACAAAGGGTGAAAGTTGTGGTTGGTTGAGCGGTGTAAATTGGGCAGGGCAAAAGGACTTGAGGAAGAATTACACGGAAGTGAGGGTCCGAAAGGAGCCCCCCAACTCCCCTGTTCATTTCCAGACTTTGTGACGTTTGCTTGGTTGGGCCATTTCTTGGCTTTTTTGAGAAAAGGGGCGAATTTTCCACGGCCTCCGCCATCCCCTTACAGCCGCCCCTTCGCCACACCATGTTCCATCTGACCGGGATAGGTCCCGAGTAAGATTTCACTTCAAATCTCAAAAAAGCCAAGTAGAAATCATTCTGTGGGAATTTACTGTGACTAAGAGAAACAGAAGTTCAACCCTTCTCAAGTGCTGGAGGGTCGGGGGGAGTCGCTAAGCCACAGGCACAGAAAGGCTCCCCTAGCTTAAGCGTGAGAGGTATAAGACCTTACACCCTGGTTACAGGGCAGTCATTTTGCCGAGCCTGTCAAAGTGACCTGTTAATTTGCATGGCAAAGGAGACCGAAACCCTCCTTACAGGGTGGTCCTTAAGCCTGGGGTCTTCCAATGGGCCAGAGCGAAAAGCGCTGTAAAGGAGAGACCTCCGTTCCCTCAGAAATGGGTGGTGTCGTTGCCCAGCGAGTGCCAACGGCCCAAGAGGAGTTAGAAAGGGGAGACCTGCACCCTTCTGACAGGGAGAGGTCAACGGCACGGGGCATTTTAAAGGCTAGGTCCTAAGGAGCTCAAACCCACAGAGACCTCAACCCTTTTTAAAGGGGGTTTGCTCCGCCTCAGCTATGGAAGGGATCCATAAAGCATTTTGGTTGGTAAGGAATGGACCTTGATCCTTGTTTACAGGGAGGTCCTTTTACCGGGCACCTGAAGGGGGATTAAGCCTGTGAGGAGAAGTGTCGAACCCCATCCCTCGGTACAGGGTGCGGTGTGTGCTGTGTGTGCGGTGTGTGCAGCCGTTGGCAGTGGCTTTTTCTTCCCTTTTCCTGCAGTTTCTTTGGTGCTTGTGTCATCTTGTTCATTTTGTCCTTTGAGTTGCTAGAAAGAGAGAGGGAAGCGGGTTAGGTGTGGCTCAGTAGAGAGCACGCGTACAAGGTAGATTCAGATGACATTGGCAAGGTACTCGGCCCTGCCGGAAATTACCCTAATTCCTTCTTTTCGGCACCGATCTCTTTCAGAACGGAGGAGAGCTTGCGGCAGAAGGCGGGTCCAGGTGGATGCAGAGGACGCGGGCTTTGACTTGGCTGAGTGCGTGAGTGAGGAGGGCACGGGACAGCTAGTAGGACAAACCCTGAACCCTCTCAAGAGGCTGGTTTCTAGAACTACCTTCCAAATGGCAGTGTTACCTTGTGAAAGACAGGGAAAGACCCACACCCTAGTTAGAGGGCGCTCACTTTGGACCTTGGCGTGAAGAGGGCCAATGTAGGGAGGAGAAAAGGGAAAGCGACCTGAACCCTGATTACAGGGCAGTCACCCTTTTTTTAGTAAAATATACCTCCTTTACACTGTTGGGGTGGGGGAGTCCTGAATGTGAAAAGATCTGGAAATGAACAGGTAAGGGAGGGATCCTGCTGAGTGTCCCCTTTCCAATCAATCCTCCATCCCTCAGCGACACCCTTCCCGACTTACCTCCTACCCCACCAAGAAAATGACAACTTTTTGCCCCCTACCTTTACCAGAAAAGACCCCTCTGACTTGTGACGCGGTCCTGTTAGTAGGGTTAGGTGCACCCACGTGCCGGCTCTGAATACCACCGTATCTACCTACAACATCTCAACATCAACACATTTCAGAAAGGACCGCCACATCAATCTCTTCAAAGGTAGCCCGAGGAATCTCCTCTCTTTATCACCAAAGAGACACAAGGCCAGGAATTCGGACACAACTAACGGAGCTGTCCGAATCCCTGCAGTTGGCGCTCGTCAGTCCGACAGTGTTCTTTCTTGTGCACAAGAAAACAAAGGGTGAAAGTTGTGGTTGGTTGAGCGGTGTAAATTGGGCAGGGCAAAAGGACTTGAGGAAGGATTACACGGAAGTGAGGGTCCGAAAGGAGCCCCCCAACTCCCCTGTTCATTTCCAGACTTTGTGACGTTTGCTTGGTTGGGCCATTTCTTGGCTTTTTTGAGAAAAGGGGCGAATTTTCCACGGCCTCCGCCATCCCCTTACAGCCGCCCCTTCGCCACACCATGTTCCATCTGACCGGGATAGGTCCCGAGTAAGATTTCACTTCAAATCTCAAAAAAGCCAAGTAGAAATCATTCTGTGGGAATTTACTGTGACTAAGAGAAACAGAAGTTCAACCCTTCTCAAGTGCTGGAGGGTCGGGGGGAGTCGCTAAGCCACAGGCACAGAAAGGCTCCCCTAGCTTAAGCGTGAGAGGTATAAGACCTTACACCCTGGTTACAGGGCAGTCATTTTGCCGAGCCTGTCAAAGTGACCTGTTAATTTGCATGGCAAAGGAGACCGAAACCCTCCTTACAGGGTGGTCCTTAAGCCTGGGGTCTTCCAATGGGCCAGAGCGAAAAGCGCTGTAAAGCATTTTGGTTGGTAAGGAATGGACCTTGATCCTTGTTTACAGGGAGGTCCTTTTACCGGGCACCTGAAGGGGGATTAAGCCTGTGAGGAGAAGTGTCGAACCCGATCCCTCGGTACAGGGGTGCGGTGTGTGCAGCCGTTGGCCGTGGCTTTTTCTTCCCTTTTTCTGCAGTTTCTTTGGTGCTTGTGTCGTCTTGTCCATTTTGTCCTTTGAGTTGCTAGAAAGAGAGAGGTGAAGCGGGTTAGGTGTGGCTCAGTAGAGAGCACGTGTACAAGGTACATTCAGATGACATTGGCAAGGTATTCGGCTCTGCCGGAAATTACCCTAATTCCTACTTTTCGGCACCGATCTCTTTCAAAGTGCAGGAGAGTTTGCGGCAGAAGGCGGGTTGACGCTCGTCAGTCCGACAGTGTTCTTTCTTGTGCACAAGAAAACAAAGGGTGAAAGTTGTGGTTGGTTGAGCGGTGTAAATTGGGCAGGGCAAAAGGACTTGAGGAAGGATTACATGGAAGTGAGGGTCCGAAGGGAGCCCCCTACCTCCCCTGTTCATTTCCAGACGTTGGGCCATTTCTTGGTTTTTTTGAGAAAAGGGGCGAATTTTCCACGGCCTCCGCCATCCCCTTACATCCACCCCTTCACCACACCATGTTCCATCTGACCGGGATAGGTCCCAAGTAAGATTTCACTTCAAATCTCAAAAAAGCCAAGTAGAAATCATTCTGGGGGAATTTACTGTGACTAATAGAAACAGGACCTCAATGTGGGAGGGGGATGGGGAATCTCTCAGCCAGAGGTGGAACAAGGCTCCCCTAGTTTAAGTACTTGTGGCACCTTAGAGACTAACAAATTTATTAGAGCATAAGCTTTCGTGGGCTACAAGGATGCATCCGAAGAAGTGGGTTGTAGCCCACGAAAGCTTATGCTCTAATAAATTTTAGTCTCTAAGGTGCCACAAGTACTCCTGTTCTTTTTGAGGATACAGACTAACACGGCTGGCTACCCTGAAACCTAGTTTAAGTGTGGTTCATTAGACAGCAGGATTACAAGGTAATCTCCCTGTGTGGAAATTACCCTAAGTCCTAGTTTTCAGCACTTGTGTGTTGCAGAAGTTAGGAGAGCTTTCACAAGAACTCAGCACCTTCTTCCTAGTCAACACAAACTGCTTGAGGTTTCCTGCTAGGCGTCTTTTTCCGGGTAAGCTCAAGCCTGCACACACATTTGCCCCCTAGGACCATTTGTCTAGTGAGTGCAAGCTGCTTTAGGAGTTTCCTACCCAGTACTTTTTGTAATATCAGTAGAAGAGTCTGTTCCCCTTTCCCTCCCATGTCTCCTCTCCAGTAAGGGTATCATCTACAGGGTTACCTGCCCAGTACCTCCTGCCCAGTTCTTGAGGTTGGCTTCCATGGTTTTTGACCCAGCACCTTCTGCCCAATCAACAGCTGCTGCTTCAGTGATTTTTCTGCCCAGCACCTCCTGACCAATCAGCAAAACACTCCTCTGGGCTTCCCTCCCAACACCGCTTACCCAGTCAGTGCCAACCCCCTCAGTGACTTTTCCTGCCCAACACCTCCTGCCCTGTCAGCAAAACCCACCTCAGCGCTTTCCTGCTCAGCACTTCCTACCTACTCAGCGCCAGCCCTATTAGTGATTTTCCAGCCCAACATCTCCCACCCAGTCAGCAAAACTCACCCCTGGCCTTTCCCTCCCAACACCTCCTACCCACTCAGCAGGAGCCACCTCAGTGATTTTCCCACTCAGATCCTCCTGCCCAGTCAGTGCCAGCCCCCCAGTGATTTTCCTATCCAGCGCCTCCCACCTAGTCAGCACCATTCCCCTCAGTGACTTTTCCCGCCCAGCACCACCTACCGAATCAGTACCAGCCGTCTCAGTGACCTTTTCTGCCCAGCGCCTACTACCCAGTCAGCGCGAGCTATCTTAGTGATCTTCCCAACCAATACCTCTTACTCAGTCTGCGCAACCCACCTCTGGGCTTTCCCTCCCAACTCCTCCTACCCAGTCAGCACCAACCCCCTCACAGACTTTTCCTGCCCTGCGCCTCCTACCCTATCAGCGTGAGCTGCCTCAGTGATTTTCCTGCCCAGCACCTCCTCCCCAATCAGCAAAACCCACCTCAGGGCTTTCAAGCCCAGCGCTTCCTACCTAGTCAGCACCAGCCCCCTCAGTGATTTTCCAGCCCAATACCTCCCACCCAGTCAGCAAAACGCACCTCTGGGCTTTCCCTCCCAACACCTCCAACCCTGTCAGCAAGAGCCACCACAGTGATTTTCCCACTCAGAAACTCCTGCCCAGTCAGTGCCAGCACCTCAAAGATTTTCCCATCCAGCGCCTCATACCCAGTCAGCACCATTCCCCTCAGTGACTTTTCCCGCTCAGCACCTCCTACGTAGTCAGCGCCAACCCCCTCAGTGATTTTCCAGCCCAACACCTCCCACCCAGTCAGCAAAACCAACCTCTGGGCTTTCCCTCCCAACTCCTCCGACCCAGTCAGCAAGAGCCACCTCAGTGATTTTCCCACTCAGAGACTCCTGCCCAGTCAGTGCCAGCCCCTCAAAGATTTTCCCATCCAGTGCCTCATACCCAGTCAGCACGAGCCACCTCTGTACTTT
>NW_027053084.1:0-62000 GCF_011386835.1 Chrysemys picta bellii | reverse complement strand
ACGTGGCTGGCACTTCTCGCTCCTGCCGTACGAGGGGCAGGTGCTGCTACCGACTGCTCCCCCTAACCCCGCCCTGCTGCGCTCTGGGGATGCTGCCCTGCTGTGGAGCTCTCAGGTGTCTTGAACTGGAATTTGTTTGGAGAGAAACTGCTAAGGAGCCTTATCAGCCCCGAGCAGAGAGTACCTGGGAGCCTGCCTGGGTCGGGCGGGTCTGGTACAGCCTCCCCCCAGATAAGGCTCTTCCCTGGACCTGCCACCCATTGGAATCTGGAACGATTCCCTCCGAGGTAACACCCGGGCAGCCAGGGCAGGGCAGGGCACGGCCTGCTCCCCGGGAGCGTTAGGGCTTTCAGGAGTCAGAGGTGTCAGCGGAGCAGGTTGTACGTTAAAGCAGTGAAGGCAGTTGGGGGGCAGAGGAATTGGGTGCTTTGCCATTGCACTTGATCAGCTCAATTTGAAAATTCTTTCAAAGGAAATCCAGATGTATACATCTGACTGGGGTATATGTACACACATACACACGCACACTCATGTGCACATACACGTACACACATGTACCATGTACACATACACATATATACAGACGTACACATACACGCACATACGCTGTCCCTGGAGCGCCCCAGGATGCGACTGACGGGGTGGCTGGCTATTATGGAGGCAGAAGGGGGTTGGGAGAAAATAATCAAGAAGAACTTTTGCTGAAAATGCAAACCTAAGCTGGAAATCTGTGCAGGGCTGGGCTCAGCGAAAATGATCTTTTGAGCTGCTCTTATTAACCGTGGTCCTGTACTTCCCGGTTTGCGTCGGACCCAGGCAGGAGACTGGGCTGCTCTCAGCTGTTGAAGCCATTGGAATGAGCCAGGCCCTCAGAGCCTTCTGCCACCAATCGCCCCAGCAGTCACTGATCCACACCAAACCACGTCCTTCCAGCCAGGCAGTTTCATATGCATACGTCAAACCCTTGGTTTGCCACTCAGACACCACGGTGATGGGCACAGTAAGGACCGAGAGACGCTAAACAGGCAGACAGACAAGGAAATAGTGGCCCTGCCTACAGGTGTGTGTATGGTGCCAACGGATGAACACCAGTTGCTGGCTGAAGGCACAACCTTAATTCCCGCATCTCCTGTCTGTCAGCTATCGTTCGCTTGGCAGCCTGAGCTCCGATTTCTAACGCAGCGTTTTGCTCTGGCCTATTGTGGTTCTCATGTCCGGGGGCGCCTTGGCCCCTGGTATCAGGAGCGGTGCTAAGGAGGCTGCTTTTCAAAGGTCCTTAGGTAGGGTTGTCAACTTTCTACTTGCACAAAACCAAATGCCTTTGACCCAACCCCTTTCATGCCCTTCCCCAAGGCCCCACTCCCACTCACTCCAGCCCAGCCCACCTCCCTCAGTCGCTCGCTCTCACACCCTCACTCACTTTCACTGGGCTGGGGCTGGGGGTTGGAGTGCAGGGAGGGGTGAGGGCTCCGGTGGGGATGCGGGCTCTGGGATTGGGCTGGAGATTAGGGGTTTAGGGTGCCAGAGGGGGATCCAGGCTGGGGCAGAGGGTTGGGGTGCGGACTCTGGGAGGGAGTTTGGGTGCGGGAGGGGGCTCAGGGCTGGGGTAGGGGATTGGGGTGCGGGTGTGGGGTCTGGGAGGGATTAGGGTACAGGAGGGGGTTCAGACCTGGGGCAGGGGATTGGGGTGCCGGGTGTGAGGTCTGGGAGGGAATTTGGGTGTGGGAGGGGGTTCCGACCTGGGGCAGGGTTTCTGGGTGCGAGCTCCGGCCAGGCGGCGCTTACCTCAGCCGGCTCCTGGTCAACGGCACACCGGTGCTAATAGAGGCTCCTGACCCCTGGTCTCCCTCCGCTGGCAGGCTCTGAGCAAGGCCTGCCCAGAGAACATGGATGACGAGCTCTCGATCCTGCTGACAGCACCCCCCAGCACAGACAAACTCCAGCACATCTTGGAGGTGAGCAGAATGGGGAGGGGCCGCAGGGGTTTTACCTTAGCCCTGGGGACTTCTAGAAAGAAGAGACTGGAAAATCCATGTTTCTATTGGATCCTTCCGACTATGTATTTGTGATATAAACTCACTGGGTGACCTTGGGGTAACTCACTTCCCCCTTACGGCATCAGTCTTCTCCACTATCAAATCTACACTGGGGAAGAAGGACAGAAGTCCCGACAATCACCTTCACCTCTGGGTGTCTGGTCCTGGGAGCCGAAACCAACTGGACTATCTGCCCCATCTCCTAAACTGCCCTGTCTTTCCCTCCTAGGGCCTGGTCCTTAGTGCTCAGCCTGGCCCCTTCCCAGCTTGTCCCTGACCTTTAAAGGACGCTCCAAGCCCCTCCCATGCTTCCCTTGGGGTCGTTTATAATGTAAATAAACAAGTTACAATAAGAAAATAGCCAGACTATGTCACTGATTTCTGCTCCAATGGGAAGCCAACCTGCAAGGCCCTGGAATCTGTCAATGCCCAGTAAAGGGGTGACATTGGTGTCGGAAAGGGGACACTGGTTCAGAGGCAGGACCATATGTGGTTCAACCGCATTACACTAATTCCAATTTCTTTTTACTCTCCACCTTTTTTCTAATACCTGTTTCAGCTTGTTTGAATAATACCCCGCCTACCAAAGTTTACATTAGTCTTCAAAAAGAAGAACAGGAATACTTGTGGCACCTTAGAGACTAACAAATTTATTAGAGCATATGCTTTCGTGGACTACAGCCCACTTCTTCGGATAAAGCATATGCTCTAATAAATTTGTTAGTCTCTAAGGTGCCACAAGTATTCCTGTTCTTCTTTTTGCGGATACAGACTAACACGGCTGTTACTCTGAAACCTGTCATTAGTCTTCAAGTTCCCCTAGAGTATTTCCAAGTGGAGGCACCTGATGCTAGTTTAAAATCAAATCCAGGGATCAATTTCCCTGAGGTGACAGTTTTAGCTCCTGGAACGTGCCATCCTTAGTGTACAGTGTGTTGGTATTTTGTCCTATACGTTACCTGAGAATGGAAACGCTCACACCCCCATGTACTGATCCAAGCAAATGATGATAAAATGGAGCTAAGGCTGGGAGAACAGATCAGTGATTCAGGGTAAACGACATTGCCGGGCTGTTGCAATAATTCTCAAAACTGAGCCTTCTAAACCCAGGAAATTCAGTTAGGGTTAAATGACTGTGACAAAGTTCCTCCTCTATCTTGGTGGGTCCTGCGCTTATTGGAGGATTTTCTTGCCTCAGAGATTCACCATGTGGATTGAGGAACAGTCCAGAGACCTTCCCCTCTGGGAGAACCCACAGTCCAGGTCAATTGGGAGGTTTGGGGGGAACCCGGGCCCGCCCTCTACTTCGGGTTCCAGCCCAGGGCCCTGTGGACTGCAGCTGTCTATAGTGCCTCCTGTAACAGCTGCATGACAGCTACAACTCCCTGGGCTACTTCCCCATGGCCTCCTCCAAACACCCTTCCTTATTCTCACCACAGGACCTTCCTCCTGGTGTCTGATAATGCTTGTGCTCCTCAGTTCCTCCAGCAGCACACCCTCTCACTCTCAGCTCCTTGCGCCTCTTGCTCCTAGCTCCTCACACTCGCACCACAAACTGAAGTGAGCTCCTTTTAAAACCCAGGTGCCCTGATTAGCCTGCCTTAATTGATTCTAGCAGCTTCTTCTTAATTGGTTCTAGGTGTCCTAATTAGCCTGCCTGCCTTAACCGGTTTCTAGCAGGTTCCTGATTACTCTAGTGCAGCCCCTGCTCTGGTCACTCAGGGAACAGAAAACTACTCATCCAGTGACCAGTATATTTGCCTTCTACCAGACTCCTGTACCCCACTGGTCTGGGTCTGTCACACCACATTAAATTTCATTTGCCATTTTGTTGCCCAATCATTTAGTTTTGTGAGATCTTTTTGAAGTTCTTCACAGTCTGCTTTGGTCTTAACTATCTTTAGCAACTTAGTATCATCTGCAAATTTTGCCACCTCACTGCTTACCCCTTCTTCCAAATCATTTATGAATAAATTGAATAGGATTGGTCCTAGGACTGACCCTCGGAGAACACCACTAGTTACCCCTCTCCATTCTGAAAATTTACCATTTATTCCTACCCTTTGTTCCCTGTCTTTTAACCAGATCTCAATCCATGAAATCTCAATCTGGAGCAACCATTTAGGGTCTAGTTCCCTGCAGACTTGGCATTCCAGGGCCTTTCCCCACTGTGATGGGTTAAGTCACAGAAACCCCTTTGGGACTTGCCACATGATGTGCTGGGACTACCTCTGAGCCCATTTTCCCTGCCAGCTTGGGACTTTCAGTACCCTGACTTGTTTGAGCTAGACATGCTAGCCTGCTGCAAACACAGACCCAGGTCTGAACCATGTCCCCCACAAGCTGCAGGCTTAACTGAAAAGAGCTTAAGAAGTGCTCCTGTCTCCAGCACTCAGATGCCCAGCTCCCAATGGGGTCCAAACCCCAAATAAATCCGTTTTACCTTGTATAAAGCTTATCCGGGGTAAACTCATAAATTGTTCCCCCTTGATAACACTGACAGAGAGATATACACAGCTGTTTGCTCCCCCAGGTATTAATACATACTCTGGGTTAATAAGTAAAAAGTGATTTTATTAATTATAAAAAATAGGATTTAAGTGGTTCCAAGTAATAACAGACAGAACAAAGTAAATTACCAAGCAAAATAAAACAAAAACATGCAAGTCTAAGCCTAATACAGTAGGAAGCTAAATGCAAGTAAATCTCACCCTCAGAGATGTTCCAATAAGCTTCTTTGACAGACTAGACACCTTCTAGTTTAGGCCCAATCCTTTCACCTGGTACAGTCCTTGTTCCAGCTCCGGTGGTAGCTAGGGGATTTCTCATGACTGCAGCACCCTTTGTTCTATTCCACCCCTTATATAGCTTTAGGACCCATCCCTCCTTCTAAATGGACCAGCACCAGGTTAAAGATGGATTCCAGTTCAGGTGACATGATCACATGTCACTGCAAGACTTCATTACCCACTTGCCAGCACACACGTATACAAGAGGACGTACAAGTAAACTGAGCCCTTTACAAACAATCGTCCTGGTAAATGGGACCATTAATAGCCCACACTTTGCATAATTACAATACAATAGGACCTCAGAGTTATATTTCATATTTCTAGTTTCAGATACAAGAATGATACATTCATACAAATAGTATGACCACCCTCAGCGGATTATGAACTTTGTAACGATACCTTAAAAGAGACCTTTTGCATGAAGCATATTCTAGTTACATTAGATTCACACTCATTAGCATATTTCCATAACATCATATGGAGTGCAATGTCACACCCACTTTCCCCTCTGTGGGTCCTCTTGCCCCCCCACTTCTCTATCTGTAGTTCATGCTTTTGCTGCTTCTCCTGGTTCTTCCACTGTTCTGCCTAATGATTTTCCTGCTTCTCATGCTCTGCTAGCTCCCTCGCCTTCAGCTGCAGCTCCCACTGCTTCTAATCTATCAAAGAGGACCTGGATCATGAGGGCACCCTGCTGGATGGGGAACTGCCTCTTGGGACATCCTGCTGCCACCTCTGTTGCTCTCAGACTTCATTAGAAAACCAACCTGAGTCTGGAACCTGTTACTTGGTCCTTCCATCTGTCTCCAGCTGTCTCCAGAGGGCTTAGCCTCGTCCCTGCACAGGGTTTGTGATGCCCTTCTTAGGGAGGTGGCCTAACCAAGACCCATGTTATATGCCATGTTCTTGTTGTTTCCGTTGACGACCCTCGTTTTACTACTGCAAGTCACTTATTGCAAACAGTCCTCTGTGTCCCACTGGTATCAATGCAACATTTAGGGGTCATGTAAATAATACAGAACATTCCCACTTCGTGATACACCTGTCTGGTCAGGACTGAGCGCTCCATGGGTAGGGACCGGTCTGTGCTCTTTCTCTGAAGAGATCCTAGCGCCACAGGGCCCTGATCCTGACAAAGCCTCTTGGCACTGCTGTACTGTAAACAAATAATACCAGTAATGGACTGACAATATACAAGGACTTGCACCAAAGCTGTCCAACCTTTACCGAGACCCTTTCCACAGCATTCACCGTGGGGAGGGATACAAGGGTAGGAATATCTCTCTCACACACACACACACACACACACACACACCCTCCAGAGTTTTGTCCAGCTTTACATGGAGATGGGTTGGAGTGGCTGCACTGGGCTGGTGCCCAGGAGAGGCTACACCAGGGCCTGGGGGTAGCGGCTGCTTGTGGCCAGGTGGTATTAGCGCACATGGCCAGGGTAAAGGGGCAGACCTGGGAGGGAACCGGTCATGGATACAGGGTTATCTGCACCTCTGGGCCCCTCTCTGGGCTCTCTGAGTGAAACTTTCCAGTGTCAGGGCAGTGTCATGGTAAACTATATGTTACTGTGCAGCCACTAGGTGGTGCTATGTGCATCAGACCTTATATAAGCTAACCTCCGCCTGGCCGGGCAGAGCGTTAAAGGATCTTGTGGCAGCCACATCTGTGGTGTTTCTCTGAGCCAGAGGCTCTGTAGCCAGGCCAGATCTGGTACTGGAGCCAGACCTGCTTAGGTGACCAGATCACCCAAGTCAAATATCGGGACGCAGGGGGGGGAGGGGGGGAGGGTGACGCGGGGGGCGGGGGGGGGCGGGGGGGGCGGTGGCCAAAAACAAAAAAAAACAAAAAAAAACCCTTCCTCCGCAAGCGCTGGAGGGAGTCCCGGGAGACGCAGGGGGGACGCGGGGCCGGGGGTGAGTTAGAGTCCGGCCTGGCCCCGCGCAGGCAGGCAGGACTCAGTCGGGTGGTAGGGAGAGGAGGGGGGCGGCCCGCGGGTGCCAGGCGGCGGCTGTTCTCACCCCCGGGCAGCGGGACTCGGGAGCAGCCGCTGCTGCAGCTCCCACTGCGCGCGGGGGCAGGAAGCGGCCATGGCGCTCCGCGGCTGTGGCTCTGGCGCCCCCAAACTCCCCAAGCCCGGGCCTGCTGCGGGGACCCAGCAGCGTGCACGCTGGGCCCAGCCCCTGGCCAGTCGCGTCTGGGCTGCTGCTGCCCAGGTGGTGCTATCCCGCGGCGGCCCCAGAGCGGGGGGCAGCCAGTCCCCAGCTCCCCCGTTCCCGCTCGGGTCCCGCAGGTTCCAGCCCACGAAAGCTTATGCCCAAATAAATTTGTTAGTCTTTAAGGTGCCACAGGACTCCTCGTTGTTTTTGCTGAAACAGACTAACACTGCTACCCCTCTCAAACTTGTTTAATAGTGAGGGTAATTAACTATTGGAACCATTTACCCAGGGGTCGTGGTGGATTTTCCATCACTGACAAATTTTCAAATCAAGAGTGGATGATTTTAAAAAAAAAAATCTGCTCTAGTTCGAGCAGGAATTATTGTGGGGCAGGTCTCTGGCCTGTGTTCCAGGAGTCCAGACAAGCTGATCACAACAGTCCCTTCTGGCCTTGGAACCTGTGAAAACAATGATCAAATCCAGGTCACAACTGAGACTGACTCCATAAATCGGTGAGTTAACAATGATGTTGGTTTGGGTCATCAACTCATTAAATCCTCCAGTTAATACAGGGGATGATCAGATCCTGCGGCTAACGTAAGGAAGCACTGTTTTCCTTTCATCCTGCAGCAGGAGATGGGAGAAGTGGCTGTTGTGATTTAAGGAAATCCTGTTTAGACCACCAGAGACACTGGAACCGGGGTGGGTGGGGGTGGCGGAGGCTAGCACCCCCTCAAGAGCAGTATTATGAGACTGGGGAAGTATTACGAGACTGATCTAGTTTTTGCCCCCATGCTTTGTTCCGCTCAGGCTGGGTGAGGCTCCGTGGCTGTGGCACGTGATAGTCTAGTCTCCTGTGGGCTGCAATAGTTTGGTTTAATTTTTGGTGGTGGGCTTGATGTGAGGGTGCTGGGTGTGTTGGTGGCCTGTGATATAGAGGAGGTCTGGACTGGATGATCTCATGGTCCCTTCTGGCCTAAAACTCTAAATTTAGCTGGTGTAGGACATACCTGTCATTTTGGGTTTAGGATAAGCCTTCCTGATGCTGTGAACCGCATGATCAACACTCATCCAGAGAACCGAGCTCCCGCCATTCCTCTGACTCCGTTTCTTTCACCAATAATGTCACAGAACATGGTTAGTGGTTAGGAATCGGCTTTCTTGGAGGCCTTTTATCCAGTTGGGACAATGTGATGTTTTGGGACTAGGGTGACCAGAAGTCCCAATATTATAGGGACAGTCCCGATATTTGGGGCTTTTTCTCATATAGGTGCCCATTACCCCCCACCCACTGTCCCGACTTTTCACCCTTGCTATCTGGTCACCCTATTTGGGACAGGGTTTGACTCATGTTCTTACCCCTTCCATTCATCAATGGTGGTCAGTTCATAATTACAGGACTAAGAACCAGGAAACATTCATTGATTATATGCAATTACAGGTGTTAATCAGAGCTGAACAAAAGTTTTCATTCAAAAATATCTTGAGGGAAATTTGGCCAATTTACAAAAAGAGATTTTGTGTGTGAAAACATTTGGATTTTCTTGAGATTTTTTTTTTTGCATTATTACAAAATTTTCAACTAAACCTTTTATTTGGGGGGGAGGGGTCCTATGATGTATTGTGTATTGAGTTCTGTTCTAGTCTATGTAGGTAGCGTCTTACACAACACATCACTCAGGATTTCTTCTGCTTTGCCAATTTTGAGCCCTCAGCTTAGTCAAATCGAAGGATTTTCAAAATTGAAAATATTCATTTTGGAAAATTCCAAGTTTTGAAAAGAACAAAAAAATGGAAAATATTTAAAAAATGAAAAAATTAGTCCATTTCAGAAAAAACAACAGAACAAAAAAAGTCTGACCAGTGAGAGATGCCATATCTCAGGAACATAGTGTGATTGGGGAGTAGACCCCAGAAGAAAGGGTGGAGCTGCCCAGTGAAAGAGGAGGTGAAAGTGAAGATCGGGGCCTCAGTACCAGGCTGATAAAATGACACTAGGCCCTGCTCATAGTCTAGATACACCCCGATCTTCCCGGGGGCTCCAAGTCAGGGGCAGGAGGGTATCCGGGGAAGTGCAAGCCCGGTAATGGCTCCCACACTGATCCATGGCCCAGATCCTCTCCTCAGGAGCCAAGCTGATCCAGCCCTTCCTCCTGACAGACTCTCCAGCCACCCCCACAGCCCAGCCCTCCCACCCCCGACGTCTACCTCCCAGGAGTGTCTCCCCGAGGTGAACCCTTCCAAGCCCAGCATGCAGGTTTCACTGTCAAATCTCTCGGGGTTGTCAGTCACGTCCCTGCTGCAGGCCCCTCCATTTCACAGATCGCCCATTCTCAGAGACCACGAGGCTGGGATGAGCCGTATCCGGATCCAGAATCACGTTCACTGCAGAGATGGGGCAGAGCATCAGGGGCAGAGCCCAGCCCATCGGGGCTGTTTCCCATCCCCCACCCAGCTCTGTCTTGGCTAGGACACTCTCTGATTTCCATCCTCTATCGCCCGGGATCCTGCTTCTCTGCCTGTCACTGCAGCTCTCCTCCCAGGCACTAGAGGCAAATAGCTCCCCTGAAAGAGCTGGAGATGCCTCTAGCTCCCATTGGGCCTGTCTGTAACCTCTACAGAGGCCCCTGTGAGGAGCGAGCTCAGGTGTTACACACACGGACGTCATTTCAAACCATTACAAGAATTCAGTAGTCACCTACCACAAAATCTGTGCTGTGGGGCCGCTACCACGTCTCCACAGCTAAGACCGCAACTGAGTCTCCAATCTACGCCTGAGCTGGGAGCCCTCTATTCTAACACCCACAGAGTCATATCACACTCAAATTTGGTAGATTTGGTCTGGGTCTGAGGTAGAATTTTTCTACCAAATTTGAACTGAATTGGCCAAAGGGCTACTGATTGACAACTCCATAAAAACAGATTTCACCAGAGTCCAAAAAGCATTAAGACAATTACCCGCAGCCAGTTAAGGTAATTTACACAATTTCCTAGATCCCTTCTAGTTCATGAAGTCAATTAACAACAACACAACACATGAGAATTCACCACACGTGTCCAGCAAAACCCCAACTCTGACCCACAATTACAAACTCCTGTAAGCGCCTACCCCCGTGAACTGACAGCGGGTAAGTTCCCGGCCTTAGGAGCACTCTGAGTTATCGCAGTTACACTGGAGCGCTTGTGACTCCATAGTTAAGTGTGAGCATTGTGACGAATCTGGCATTTTCATTGACCACACTGCTTTCCCTGTGACTTCTGGCATGTGTGCATCTGCTGGGCAGCAGAGTGGTGCAGGGGGTCTGACATTAACATACCAGCTTCACTTACCTGCATTTTTTCTGACTTTACTCCAGCCTGAAATCAAACACACCAAGAGGTGAGCACTCCCCGGAGCACGGACTGCTGGCATAGGACAGTGTCATATGGGGGGGAAGGGTGGGAAGGGGACACATGGCACTTACCAAGTTCAGCCAGGGATTTCCCTGCAAACAGAGAGACATGGGTGTGCAGTCAGTTCTACAACAGCTCCTGGGTTAGGGAATGTGCCTTTAAAGGACCACTTTGCCCCCTCCACTGTGCTCTCTGCTGGCTTCTTTCTGCCCAGGTCGCCTGGCCTGAGCTCCATCCTCATAGATCTCTCCATGGATCACACCCCCCTTCTTGACATCTGACCCTCGCTGGGTTCCCATGCCCTGCCCTAGCTGGGCTCACCTGTGGTGTAGTGTCCACACTCCCCCGTGTGCCTAGAAGCTTGGTGAGGGGCTAGGCCCTGATAACGTGGAAGTGAGGGTTTAATGCACTAAACCTTGGCTCTGGATGCTGGATCTCAACTCAGGGATCAGCAACATTAGCTGGCTCCTTCTCATTGACTTTGTGCCTCAAAGAGTCAGAGAGTGCTTGGATACTTTAGGACTCTGCTGAGCCTCTTTTTCCAGGGCATCAGGATCTCCCCACCCCGCCATTCCTTCAAATTCAGTAGCAAAAAGGTACATTGGCCCAGGCAGACCCACCAGTTTGGGATATGGACACTCCCCTGTGTGTGTAGTTTAGAGGAAGGGCTAAAATCAGGCTTACGATGGAAACTGAGCAGCAACTTTATCTATGGAGCAGTTACCCAGCTCCATGATTAGTCAGAGCTCCCCGGCCGTTTGGTTCCCAGAGCCTCTCCTAACAGACAGTGCAGAGACAGAGGCCAAAGTCTGTCTGACTATGTACAGTGAGAGAAAATCATTCAAGCCTCCTGAGAGCCCAGACATTTACCTCTCTCGTTCTCCAGCTCAGAGCGCAGAATCTCTGGAAGAGAAAAGGAAGAAAGAGGTGAGGTTTCATGCTGTCGCATTAACGAGGTTATTCATTTCCTACTGTTAGTTTGGTGAACTTGTCCCAGGAACTTACCTCTCTCTTTCTCCAGATTAGATTGCAGATCGTCTAAAGAAAGAAGAGATTGAGAGAGGTGAGATTCCAGTGGGTGATGGTCTCTTCTAATACTAGCAAAGAGCTGCTATTTTGCAGAAAATCATAGCTTCATAGAGTTTAAGGCCGGACGGGTCGTAGTCTGACCTCCAGTACATCACAGACCTTAGACCCTCACTCAATCACCCCTGTACCATGCCCAAGGCTACGATTTAGTTACGGGTATTTTTAGAGAAAGTTGTGGACAGGTCACGGGCAATAAACAATAAAATTCACCGCTTGTGACCAGTTCAGGACTTATACGAGAAGTACCCCTAAGTAAATCTTGGGGGGGGCCCTGCTGGAGAGGGGGCAGGGCCAGTGGCACCAGCTGCCAGGGGCCACTGAGCAGCAGCTGCTGTGGCCGCCCGAGGGACCACTGCTCAGGCAGTCTCTGGGCCAGCCCCACCGGCTGCTGCTCAGATGGTCCTGGGGGCCAGCTGCCCTGGGCCACTCCAGCCGTGGCTGGCAGCCGGTGCAGCTGGCTGTGGGGCTGCCTGAACAACTGGTTGACCTCATTTGAAAAAAGACGTTGAAACACTGGAAAGGATGCAGAAAAGAGCCACGAAAATGATTTGAGGGCTGGAAAAAATGCCTGACAGCGAGAGTCTGACTTATAATAATGGGATTATTCACACACTTAAAGTTACACCTGTATCTAGCTGAACTGGGGCCCTGATCGCTCTGGGCCTCAGTTCCCTGAGTGGAAAATGGGATAAGAAGGGTTACTCACCTTGTGCAGTAACTGCAGTGCTTCGAGACGTGTGTTGCTCCACTCTCTGTGTATTCACACCCCTGCGCCTCTCATCGGAGATTTTAGGCAGCCGTTTCTGTTCGGCCCACACATACGCTCTCCCCCTCCCAGGCATTAGGTCACTACAGCGCTGTGCAGACAAACTGCCCCCAGTTCCTTCTCTACACAGAGCTCATAGGTAAGAGCTCCAAAACAGAGGGGAAGGAGGGCAAGTAGTGGAGCACCCACAGGGGGACACATCTCAAAGAACCACAGTTACGGCACAAGGTGAGTAACCCTTTCTTCTTCTTTCAGTGGGTCTCTATGGGTGCTCCACTCTCGGCAACGCTGCAGCAGTGCCCTGAATGGAGGGGTGGACTTTCAGAGTCGAGTCTAGTACTGAGCATCAGACACTGGAATAAAATATAGCAGCGGATGCAGGGGTGCCGGAACAGGGGGGATCAAGGGGTCAGGCCCTCCCCCCACTTTTTGCCATCTGTACGATCAAGTGACGGGAAGGGGGAGAGGCATGAGCAGCAGGTGGGGTCTTGCGGGGAAGGAGGGACAATGCTGGGTTTGGGGGAAGGGTTGGTGTGAGGTCAGGGGTTTGGGGAGAAGAGGTGGCATGAGCACAGGGAGAAGGGGCAGGGGTGGGGCCTCAGGGGGCGGCATGGCACATGGGGTGCAGCCACAATGGGTCAGACCAAAAGTCCATCCAGCCCAGTAGCCTGTCCTCTGACAGTGGCCAATGGTAGGTGCCCCAAAGGGAATGAACAGACAGGTTATCATCAAGTGATCCATCCCCTGTCACCCAATCCCAGCTTCGGGCAAATAGAGGCTAGGGACACCATCCCTGCCCGTCCTGGCTAATAGTCATTGATGGACCTATCCTCCATGAATCTATCTAGCTCCCTTTTGAACCCCGTTATAATATTGGCCTTCACAACACCCTCTGGCAAGGAGTTCCACAGTTTGACAGTGCCTTGCATGAAAAAATACTTTCTTGTGTTTGTTTTAAACCTGCTGCCTGTTAATTTCATTTGGTGGCCCCTTGTTCTTGTGTTATGAGAAGGAGTAAATAACACTTCCTTATTTACTTTCTCCACACCACTCATGATTTTATAGACCTCTATCATATCCCCCCTTAGTCGTATCTTTCCCAAGCTGAAAAGTCTCAGTCTTATTAATCTCTCCTCATACGAAAGCCATTCTATGTGGTGGTGAGTGCACCAGTTCCAGAGTTTCACTGCCTTGGTACAAAGGGAAGGTGAGCTTGCTCTTCTCTAGTGATTTATGTAAAACATACATGCAATGTTGCCTATAATCTTTATATGCTTGCCCCGATCAGTGGTAAGAAATGTGAACAAGCTTTCCTGACTGCTCTGAGTTCCAGTAAGTAGATATACAATGTGGATTCGAAGGGGAACCATTTGCCTTTGAATAGCATGGGTGTCCAGTTGGGCTCCCCATCCCAATAGGTATGCGTCTGTTGTCATTATTAACACTGGGGGTGGTTGAGTGAAGGGCACTCCTGAGCAGACGTTGTGAGACTCTTTCCACAAGTCAAGGGAGTTTTTGAATGTTGAGGGCATCAATAGAAGTTTGTTTAAGCTGTGTGTGCTTGGTACGTATCCTGTACTGAACCACCACTGAAGGCAGTACATGTGGAGTCTCACATGATTTATTACAAAGGTGCCTGCCACCAAGCGTCCCAGTAGTTGAAGACCATTTCTGACCAAGGTCTGAGGGTTGGCCTGTCCTTTAGAGATCAAGTTATCTAAGGTGTTGAACCTGCATAACTGGAGGAAGGCTTTGGCCTCTGCTCCATCTAGGTAGGCCTCTATGAATTCCAGACGTTATACTGGAGTTAATATGGTCTTTTGGATGTCTACTTATAGAGCCAGTTGGAGGAATAGGTCCATAGTCTTTTGTGGGGGAGTCAAAGCATCATCAAAGGAGCATGCCTTGAGCAGGCAATCATCTAGATACAGGAATATTATCACTCTTTGTTTACGAAGGAGCACCACAACCATAGAAAGGACCTTTGAGAACACTCTGGGTGCAGACAATGAAAGTGGTCTTGTCCCAGAGTGAATACTAGAAACCTTCTGTGGATCGCGATATGGAAGTAAGCATCTTGTAGGCCAAGGGTCGAGAACCAGTTTCCATGGTCCAGAGAGGGGATTATTGCTGCCAAAGTAACCTTCTTGAAGCGCTGTAGCTTTACAAATCTGTCGAGTGATCTTAGATCCAGAATGTGTCTCCAATTACTATTGTTTTTCAGTATCAGTGTTTTTATTTTTTAATTTATTTTATTTTATCTGGAAGTACTTGGAGTTGAAGCCCTTCCCTCTGTGTTGAGTAGGAACTATAGCACCTCGGTTCAGAAGATAGCTTGTTTCCTGATGTAAAAGCTACTCATGAGAAGGGTTCCTGAGGAGGGTCGGGGGGAGGGGTAGGCAGGAGTGAGGGCGGTAAAATGGATCAAATATCCTGTGGAGATGATCTCCAAAACCCACTTGATCCCAGTTTTGATTAAAAAGAGTAAGGCCATTGCCAAAGTAGTGGTGATGTTTGGGTTTTTGCAGCAAATTAAAATGGGGGTGGTAACTCGGGGCCTCAAATAACACATCAAAATTCATGCATAGATGCAGATGGCTGTGATGTTGATGATTGTGGAGCAGTTGATCTTCGCTTTTGTAGTCATTGTGTCTTCTGTTGGGGTTCATGATGCCTCTGGGGGGGGAGAAAATTGATCAGGCCGGGATCTCTGTGTCATCTGTGATTTATTATATCTTCTTTTTTGTGCCGGTGCATAAATTCTCAGTGAATGCAAAGTGGCTCTAGAGTCTTTTGGTATGTGGAAAAAAGAACAAAGAACAGGAGTACTTGTGGCACCTTAGAGACTAACAAATTTATTAGAGCATAAGCTTTCGTGGATTACAGCCCGAAGAAGTGGGGTCACCTAAGAATATGATTTTCAAGTTGTTTTAAGTTCTTGTCATTGGGTGTTGATTTAGCACGGTGCTGTCTGCCACGTTCATTTACAGCATCGATGACAAGGGAGTTTGGGAATGGGTGGGAAATAAAAAATCCGAGTCTTTAGCGGGAACATAATATTTTTAAAAAGAACAGGAGTACTTGTGGCACCTTAGAGACTAACAAATTTATTAGAGCATAAGCTTTCGTGGACTACAGCCCACTTCTTCGGATGCATACCATCCAAAGAAGTGGGCTGTAGTCCACGAAAGCTTATGCTCTAATAAATGTGTTAGTCTCTAAGGTGCCACAAGTACTCCTGTTCTTTTTGCGGATACAGACTAACACGGCTGCTACTCTGAAACCTGTCATAATATTTTTATCCGCTCTCTTGCATGTGGGATGTACCGTGCCACATAGTCTTTGCTGGGTCTGTCAATGTCTCGTTAATAGTGAGTGCAATACAGGCTGATGATGAAGTGTGTAGGATGTCAAGCAGCTTGTGTTGCAACACCTTGACTAGAGAATCCACTTCTCTCTTGATGAAGTCTTGAAATGGTTTGAAGTCATTTGCCAAAGTTGGTGGGGGAGGCATAACAGCTTCATCAGGAGAGGATGAAGAGATGTTAGTCACTGGAGTAATCCCTTTGTCTAATCTCACTGCCTGTTCCTGAAAGTTCTTCTCCCGTGGATCAGGAGATCCAGACAGAGAAGCAGTAAGAAATTGCCTTTTCCTAAGGGCAACAGTAGTGGGAGTCTTTTGCACTCTGATAAATGGCCAGTGGTGTTGTTCTGGTCTTCTGCAGAGCTGAAGTACTCGGTATCGAGGGTCTAGAGCACTCTATCGGAGATGAGCTAGAGGAGCTGTTACTCTCTCTATCACCCCTTTCCCCGCATGGTACCGAACTCCCATAGCCTGTGCCCTTTGGGTTTTTAGGCTTACTGGTGGTACCAGTACCCGAGGAGCCAGTCATCTCGTGGGTATCCAGTTGTAGATCAGTCAGTACCAAGGTGGTTGATCTTGTTGGGGATCATGTCTTTGGGGTAGATTCTCTACCCAATGACGTGTAGCCTGCTTTTTTGTGGCTTTTTGAGAGGAATCCAAAAGTTTCCTCTTCAAAGCTGCCATAGAGTGTTGAGCCGAGGAAGTAGATGGATTCAGCCACTTTGCGGACTGTTGTATGGGGGGGGTCCCCAGGGCCGGCTTTAGGAAGTGCGGGGCCCGATTCCAACAGTTTCGACGGGGCCCCGACAGGGATGACTTAAAAAAAAAAAAAACACGTTAAAAAAAACACGTGGGGCTTGTACTCACCGGGCCGCGCTCCTAGTCTTTGGCGGCGGGTCCTTCACTCGCTCCAGGTCTTCGGCGGCACTGAAGGACCCGCCACCAAAGACCCGGAGCGAGTGAAGGACCCGCTGCCAAAGACCTGGAGCGCCGCCGGGTGAGTAAAAATTAAAAAGGTGCCTCTAGCCAGGGAAAGGATTCTCTGCCACTTGCCCCCCACTCTGGGCGACCCTGCCACTGGGCGCGGGGCCCTCTTAAGCACGGGGCCCGATTCGGGGGAATTGGTGGAATTGGCCTAAAGCCGGCCCTGGGGGTCCCAGGGCCAGGGTCAGAGGCTGATCCGAGTGAACTTTCCATCATTAGTAGTCATAGTTTTAGTTCAAGGTTATTCCTAGCCCTTGATTTTAATGTCAGGCAGAAAGTACACTTTTAAGGCATGTTTCAGAGTAACAGCCGGCATGTGTGACTCTCCAGGACAGCGAATGCAGTGGGAATGTACATCACTGCCTGGAATCACTTCTCCTGCCGAGAAGCAACACTTAAATCTGGAAGAGCCAGGCGTACCTTGTCCAGGTTTCACTTCCCCAGAGGGAGGAGACAAGAAAGAACTAAGGACAGGGAGTTCGCTAGTCTTATAACAAAATAAAGAGGGGGGATTATTTTATTGTTCTTTCTTTTTTTTAAAGGAAGCAGAAGGGGAGTATTAACACTAACTGACTGAAACGCAATGAATGAACACTAATAACTCGAAACAGAAAATAAAATACAGATGAGGTATTCTCAAATCGGAGGCTGCTGAGGCTCCGTCTCAGGTCAAGGCGGTTGAGAAGGAGCTGAGGGCAGTTTGTCCGTGCAACGCTCTATAGCCCTACTGCAGGGCATGAGACACGAGACAGGGACAGCGTCTGTGGGGGCTGAACGGACACGGCTCCTAAAATCTCTGATCAGAGGTGTAGGGGACACGAATACACCTGCAGTGGAGCATGCACAGGGACACTACTCCAAGATGAATGATACTTCCTTCCTTCTACCCTTTGTCTTATCCAGGGCCGGCTCTAGCTTTTTTGCTGCCCCAAGCAGCAAAAAAAGGTGCTGCCCCCCGAGGCCCCCCGCCGGGCCGCGCCGCCGCCCCCCCCAGCCGAGCTCCGCGCCGCCCCCCCGCCGAGCGCCACCGGAACCCCCCCCCAGAGCACCGCCCTCCCGCACCGCCCCCCCGCTGAGCGCCGGAACCCCCCTCCCGAGCGCCGAGCCCTGTGCTGCCCCCCCGCCGAGCTCCGCGCCACCGGAACCCCCCCCAGCGCTGAACCCCGTGCTGCCCGCCCCCCCCGCCGAGCTCCTCGCTGCCGGACCCCCCCGAGCACCGAGCCCTGTGCTGCCCCCCCACCCGCCGAGCTCCGTGCCGCCAGAACTCTCCCCCGAGCGCCGAGCCCCGTGTTGCCCCCCCACTCGCCGAGCTCCGCGCCGCCGGAGCCCGCCGAGTGCCGCCAGAACCGCCGCCCCCCCCGCCGAGCGCCGGGCTGCGCCGCCGGAGCGCCCCCCACCCGGAATGCCGCGCTGCGCTCCCCCTGCTGCCCCTTACCAGGTGCCACCCCAAGCATGTGCTTGGGTGCCTGATGCCTGGAGCCGGCCCTGGTCTTATCTATTTAGCCCTTCAGGCCTTGTGCCATGTGTCTCTGCACCGTCGAGCTCAACAGGGCCTTCAGTTCTATTGTAACATCACCCATAATAATAATAATAATGTAACTCTGCTCACCTCATGAAAGGGCAAGCCAGAGAGATTAGAAAATGAGGAGAGGTGCAGAGATCTTCCTTCCTGCTGACAGTAAATCAGAGTCAAGAACGTGTTGAACTAGATTTGGTTCTTTGCAACTAGCTGTGTAACCCACTGGCGATGTTAGTTAAAGTCCCCTGTGGGTCAATCCACAGAGAATACAAGTTGTTACAGCCCCTAGCAGTGGTGAACTGCACCTTTCACAGGATCTGGCCTGAGCCAGTTGGAACCCGTTGTCATTACGCACAGGCTCACATCAGGCAGTCCTGACTGTGGGGTGCTGGAGACTGTGTTAAGATGACGAGCTATCGTCTTAAGTGTGAGGGGCTCCTGGTCCTGCTTGAAGGCTGGGGGGGCTCTGTAGGGAAGTGTCAGTGGGTGATCTGGGGCTTAAGAGCATAGGAACAACCAGACCAGTGGGTCAGCTAGTCCAGTGTCCTGTCTTCCAACAGGGGTCAGTGCCAGAGGCTTTAGTGGGAATGAACAGAACAGGTCAAGTATCCAGTGACCCATCCCCGTCCAGTCCCAGCTTCTGTCAGTCAGAGGTTTAGGGACTCCCAGAGCACGGGGTTGAATCCCTGACTACCTTGGCCACTGATGGACCTGTCCTCCAGGAGCTTATCTAGCTCTTTTGTGACCCCAGTTATATTTTTGGCCTTCACAACATCCCATGGCAACAAGTTCCACAGGTTGACTCTGTATTGGTCGAAGAAGTACTTCCTTTTGTTTGGGTTAAACCTGCTGTCTAATCATTTACCTGGTAACCCCTGGTTCCTGTGTTTTGGGAAAGGGTAAATAACACTTCCCTAATCACTGTCTCTAAACCACTTTTATAGAATTCTATCATATGCCCCCTTACTCGTCTCTTTTCTAAACTGAACAGACCCAGTTTTTTTAATCTCTCCTCATATGAAAGCTGTTCTATACCCTTAATAATTTTTGTTGTCTTTTTCTGTACTTTTTCCAATCTAATTTTTTTGAGCTGGGATGACCGGAACTGCACGCAGTATTCAAGATGTGGGCGTACCAGCGATTTATGTAGTGGCATTGTAATATTTTCTGTCTTATTACCTATCCCTTTCCTAATTGTTCCTAACATTGTTCACTTTTTTGAGTGCATCTGCACATTAAGTGGATGTTTTCAGAGAACTATTCACAATGACTCCAAGATCTCTTTCTTGAGTGGTAACAGCTAATACAAACTCCATCATTTTGTATGTAGTTAGGATTATACTTTCCAATGTCATTACTTTGCATTTATCAATACTGAATTTCATCTGTGAATTTCAGCCCATTTTGTGAGATCTCTTTGTAACTCTTTGCAGGGAGCTTTGGATTTAACTCTCTTGAGTAATTTTGTATAATCTGCAAACTTTGTCACTTCACTGTTTACCACATCTCCAGCAGCCAGTGTGCAAAGAACCAGCCTAGACAAGGAGGGGAAGAGTTGTGCTCCTCTGCCTTAAACTCACAGACTTTAAGGCCAGAAGGGACCATCATGATCATGTAGTCTGACCTCCTGCACAATGCAGGCCACAGAACCTCACCCACCCACTCCTGTAATAGACCCAGAACCTCGGGCTGAGTTACTGACCTCCTCAAATCACGATTTTAAAGATTTCAGGTCATATTATATTATAATTATATATAATATAATATAATTATAATAAAAAGGAGGAATTCCCAAGTGCTCCTTCCTGGGTTCAAAGGGGTGTTGTTGTTTTTTTGCATTTGGGTGGTGGCAGCGTTTACCAACCCAAGGTCAGAGAGAAGCTGTAACCTTGGGAGTTTAATACAAGCCTGGAGTGGCCAATATTAATTTTTAAAATCCTTGCGGGCCTCCACTTCCTGCACTGGGAGTGACAGAGTGGGGATTCAGCCTTGACATCTCTCATCTTCATTTTTTTTAAATAGCTCATTTTCTTTTTTTATGAATTGAGCTGAGGAAAAGGTCACAACCCTGGCTGCTGTCTGGGTTTGCAGGTGGTTGGTGGTGTGCTGGGTTCAATAGGGGTGCTAGGGGTGCCAGAACGAGGGGTGCTAGGCCCGCCGCACCCCCTGGCTTGAAGTGGTTTCCATAGGGCGACTATGCCAGGTTGGGGAAGACGCTTAAGGAAATGGAGGCTCAGGTGATCTTCAGTGGGATTTTGCCTGTGCCTAGAGAAGGGCAGCAAAGGTGTGACAGGATTATGATGCTCAACAGATGGCTCAGGCAGTGGTGCTATGAGGAGGGCTTTGGGATGTATGGCCACTGGGAGGCATTCATGGACAGAGGACTGTTCTCTCGGGATGGACTTCACCTGAGCAGGGAGGGAAATAGACTTCTAGGCATAGACGGTGAGTTATATCTCCATGTGGTGCCCAGGCACCAGCAATATTCAGAGCCCAGGGGCCCAGCTCCACCAATATTTGGGGCCGGGTGTTCTCCCCCTCCCCCACCCCCCGGCCCCACCTCCCGCCCCCTCACGCCGGCCTCTCTAGCTGCCTCCCTGGAGCAGAGCATCCCTGGCTGCCTCTTCTGCCAGCTCCATGCTGCCTCCCTGCAGCAACTGCTCCCGTGGGGTCCTAGTGCGCCCCCATCTCGACTGCCAGGGCAGACTGACTGAGCCTGCCCTTCCACCCTCCGACCCTTCCCTTTTCCGGCGGGACCCTCCACCAGCACAGCCCCCCCCCGCCGCCCGCAGTCACCGCTCCTGCCCCATGCTGGGCAAGGGGCAGGAGGGAACATGGGGAGGAAGGGGGGTGATGTGGGTAATTATATGCTGTCAGCCTGACATCCATCCCAGGCAAGATGATGGAATATCTGCTATGGGATTATGTAAAACAAGTGGAAAACAGACGTGTCATAAGTGCGCTGAACTGAGTGTCGTCAGAGCACCTGTTTGTTTTCTTTCCCCCTCCCTAGCTCCCAGCCACAAGGGCGCAGAGTAGAATGCCCTGGGTACTGCTCATCCCGTGCAACTCCATTGGTAATCGGACTCTCCCTCGCCCAGAGTTCAAATCAGGGTAGCTTGTCCGTGATGCAGTGGGAGGTGTGGTCAAATGTTCGGCTGCATGGCTGTGTTCTTTCTGCAGGCTGTATTGACTCTGGCCGGACACCCCAGCAGGCTCCAATCAAACCAATAAATCCCAGACTTGGTTTGTAGCAAAGGCACTTGGTCAGGTTTCTTGTCAGCGGAGAGAGAGCAGCCATTGGACTATACGCTGAGTAGCTGCAGATTGACAGCTGTGTGCCAGGTGCTTTGGGGAGATCCGCGCTGATGCGTGAGTGGCGGACGGGGAGAGATTTTTCTGGAATGTGTGAAACTGACAGACAAGATGCCACAGTAAAGGAAATGGGGGCATGAAGGTGCGGTGATCCTAGCAAAGTGGAAGAGCGGAAAATGAAGGTGCTTTAAGCAAAGAAATGACTGAACTATGTTGCAGTTTTGATTTTATTAGGAATTGCTCCTGGGAATGTTATGTATTGGTGGGAATATTCTGGATTGATGGGTTTTTTTTGTTTGTTTGTTTTGTTTTTTTGTTTTTTTTTTAAGTAGAATTGGACATTTAAAAAAATAAAGTAACTCCAATTGATTAAAACAAGTTAACCAATAACATGGTGCAAAAGTAGGAGCAATGGAGCGGAGGCTCCGCATAGCCCAAGTGCTCAATGCAGTGCTGCTGGGTTCCGACACTCATGAAAGTTGGGTGCTCGGAGCTGGTCCTAGAGGGACCATCAGCTCACCCTTTGCTTTTCCTGGGGGTGGAATAGCGGGGGCAAAGCCCTGCTACTTGTGTGTGTGTGGGGGGGTATCAATGGAGATTGCACTACCCTGTGTTCTCCCCTGGGGGCAGTGGGCTCTGTGTTGGGGAAAGGGGCCAGACTGCTGGGGGAGGGGGGACTCTGTCCCTACCAGGCACTGCTGCCAGAGGCACCAGATGTCCTAATGTTATAGGGACAGTCCCAATAGTTGGCGCTTTGTCTAATATTGGCACCTGTTACCCCCCCCTCCCCCGCCCCGATCCGATCCGATTTTTTCACACTTCCCGGCTGGTCGCCAGCTGCTGCTGGGAAGCTGCTGGGAGCCTTAGAGGCTGTTGGTGCTTCCCTGGGGTCCGAGCAGAGACTGTTGCTGCTGCCTATAAATCTGCAGAGGGATTTATCACCCTATCCCCGTGTGCGTCACTCGGGCAGCACTGAGCCCAGTCAGCCACATTCCTAACAGCTGCACAGATCTTGTGGTCACAGGTCACGAAGGGCCCCTACAAAGTACATGTACCAACAAGACACTAATTTTACATTTGCTATATCAGGTCACGTGCCTGGGGAAATTCAGGTGTATTATCAGCATGGGCACCAATGACCCTGAGAATAGTGTTTTAACCAGTTACATTATATTTACCTCTTGGTTAATATAATTACTGTGTTGAATTGTGTGTGTTATTTCTTGGGAGCCTCCAAATATCTGGCAGGTAAGTGGGGGTTACACTGGTGTTAGAATTTCCCTCCTAAGCTGCCCTGATGATCCTGCCAGGAAGGGGCACAGGGGATGGAGGCACCGCCAAATAAACTCATACGGGAAGAAAATAAGGAAGTTAAACCCCACTGAGCTGAGGGCAGGATCCAGAAGAACCCAGGCCTGTCCATCAAAACCTGTAAGGAGATCACCTCCTTTAGAGCTAACCGGGTGGATGGGGGGCACTGTGATGCTGTGGAATGTGGGAGACACTTTATCATATTGTTGATACCAGTATTATACAATTGCGATGAATTGTGCTAGATATGCCATGTGAGGTATTTGTGAAAATGTTATGATTTGCCAAGTATGATAATCTTATTTATATGTTTGTATCACCTTTGTAGTGCGAGTTATAGATACGTAGGGTATATCTGTGTTTCCAGACTTGTGCTGTGTTTCTGAGTGACACCGACACACAGACTGGCATCAGCACTGCCTGGCCTGTTCAATGGCCCATCAAGGGTCATCAGCTGTACAATGAACCCATTGAAAGGCCAGGGACTACGCCTTATGACTCAGCAGGACTTGTATGGGCATGTCTATAGACAGGGGACTCTAAGGCTTTGTCTACACTCCCCAGCTTTTAGCAACACAACCCCGCCGCTAAAACTTTGGCAGTGTGAACTTTTTTTGTTGGCACTTTTGCCGACAAAAAATGTCCACCCCCTATGAGTGGGGTTATTGTTGTTGACAGGACCGGGCTCCTGCTGACAACGTGGCATTCATGCTGCTGACTGGCAAAATGTTCGTCTTTTACAAAGGTTTTTTTTAAGCACCGGTGAACACCAAAACTTTTGTCGTTCACTTGGCAGTGTAGACAAGCCCTAAGGCTTTTCCAGGCCCAGGTGCTGTTAGTTTGTAGTTGGGACACAGGAAGTACAAGCCACCTGGAAAAGGAATATAAAGGGCAGCTGCATCATCTCCATTTTGTCATTCCTGCTCCTTATCTCTGGAGTGACTTTTCTACAAGCCGAAGCTCTGAACAAAGGATTGAATGACCCATCCGAGCTGTGGATGTGATCCAGAGGGACTTTCAAGCCAGTGAATTCCCCAGTACTGTTAAGAACTTGATATATGGACCTTGAAGTCGCTGTATATATCTGAGTGCTTTATCATTTAACCCTCTTGTCTTTCTTTTTTCCTTACAATAAACCTATCATTTTAGACACTAAAGAATTGCCTGGCAGCGTGGTATTTTGGGTAAGATCCAACTTAATATTGACCTGGCACTGTGGATGACCCTTTGGGGTTACCAGAATATTTTGTATAACGAGCAGAGTTTTTAAATAACTTTCACTGTACTGGACCTAGGTGCTGATTGGGAGCCAGAAAACTGAAACACAATGTGATTTCTTTTTTCAGCTTCTCGATAACCAGTATGGGGGATGAGAAGCAGAGTTTATGACAGGTTGGTGAGTTTAACCTCAGTGTTAACCACCAGTTTTGCTCTCCCTTTTGCAGCCTGCCCTAACCTTGGCAACTGCAATACAATAATCCCTAGCACTTCTAGAGCATTGTTGGCTCCATTTTATTGATGGGGATAAAGGCACAAAGAGAGGAAAATGACTGATTTTCTGTGGAAGCAGCAGAAATGGGAACAGAATCCAGGAATCCTGGCTCCCGGCCCCCTGTTCTAATCAATAACAATTCTTTCCTAAAACTCTTTGTGGGTTACGCTGGCAAAACCCAGCAAATGATCCCCCTGCACTGGGTAAAGTCACTGAAGGAGTGGGGAACAGGTGGGGTAAAGTTGGGGTGAGGGGTGCCGTGTTTGTAGAACAGCCTCTAGTCCCAACCTGGCTCTGGGAGGACAGGCTTGTTTCTCTGCAGCTATAGCCAGCAGGGGGAGTGCCTAGCATTGTTTTTGTGCAGATCCTACACAAGCATTGGCTCATCTTGCACCTCCAAAGCACCGACTCCGGGACCACTCTCCTTCTCAGTTGGGGCAAGTGGAACCGAATCTGTTCCACTGAGCGGGGTGAGGAAGGGGAATTGGGGCAGCCCCACAGGGACCACACACACACCCAGGGGATGCTACAGGAGGGAAGGGGTTATTCTGCTTAGCCAGAGTAAAGGTACAAACTCCCCTCCTGTACTGGATACCCGGGTCACAGACAGCAGCAGAAGGAATGGGAACCCACAGCTGCATCTATATCTCCCATAGGTTGGTCTACATTGTTTATGGCTCAGGTCTAGATGAAATGACTGTAAAGACTCTCAGTAGTTATCAATGATTCACTCTCACGCTGGGAAAACATTGCTAGTGGGGTCCTACAAGAGTCGGTCCTGGCTCTGACAGTTTTCACCCTTTCATTCATGATTTAGATGCTCTAGTGGAGAGTGTACTTAGAAATGCTGCAGGCCCAAACAAGCTGGGAAGGGGGGCCAGCAGTTGTGAGGACAGGATTAGAATTCAAAACAATCTTGACGAATTGGAGAATTGGTCTGAAACCATCTTTGTTGAATTTATCTTGATTAGTGCAAATATTTCAGCCAGGAGGACAAAATGAAATACATTAAACAGCCTAGGTACCAATATTACAGAACAGGAGCTGGGGTTCCAGTGGACCACAAGCTGAGTATGTGTAAACAATGTGAGGCTATTGTGAAAAAGGCAAATATCATTCTGCAGTGTATTAACAAAGGTGTCGTATGCAAGACAGGAGGTTAAAAAAGTGAACATCTTTATTCTTGAGAAAGGAAGACTGTGAGGGGACCTGATAAGTTTTCCTATAAGTTAAGGGCTGTTAGGGAGAGGACTGAGATCAACTCTTCTCTAGCTGCACTGAAAATAGAAGAGGGGGGAAATCAGCATGCTTTGCAGTGATGGAGATTTAGGTGAGACCAGGGGTGGGAAAACTACGGCCTGCGGGACCGTCCTGCCTGGCCTCTGAGCTCCCAGCCAGGGAGGCTGCCCCTGGCCCCTCCCCTGCTCTCCCCCACAACCATGCCGCCGCCCAGGCAGTGCTCGGGGCGGGGGGGGAGCGGGGCTGCGCAGTCCAGCAGGGCAGCGCGCCTAGTTCCATCCGGGCTGCTGCCCTGAGAAGCATGGTAAGGGTGCAGGGCTGTGAGCTTCTGCGGGGCAGTGTGTCTAGCTCCAGCGGGGCTGCAAGCTCCTGCTGCTCTGAGCGGCATGGTAAGGGGGCCAGGGCGTTGGATAAGGGGCAGGAGGTCCCAGGGGGCAGTCACGGGACAGAGAGCAGGGGGCGGTTGGATGGGGTGGAGGTTCTGGGGGGGGAGGTCAGGGGACGGGGGGGTTGGATAAGCGTGGAGTCTCGGGGGTCTGTCCGGGGGCAGGGGTGTGGATAAGGGGCGGGGCGGCCAGGGAGGGTTGGGTAGGGGGTGGGGTTCTGGGGGGGTGGTTAGGGGCAGGGAGGGTCTCTGGAGATCAGGGGACAAGGGGGAGGGGGTTGGATCGGTTGGGGATTCTGAGGGGGGCAGCCAGGCTGATTGGGGAGGCACAGCCTTCCCTACCCGGCCCTCCATACAATTTTGCAACCTCGATGTGGCCCTCGGGACAAAAAGGTTGCCCACCCCTGGGTTAGACATTAAGAAAAACTTTCTATGAGGATAGCTAATCTGTGGAACAGGTTGCCGCAGACCCATAGGCAAATGCGCTCTCAGCTTCCACAACCCATGGGAGGAACCGCTCTTTAATGTATTGACCATACTTGCTGCTTGGGGTTTAAGCCGTAGGCTCCTCCACCTCCCAGTACCACACCTCTGAGCCTTCAGCATGCCTTCCTCGCTGTGACCGCACCGCAGTGAGTCTACTTGGACTGGACCCCTGGAGAAGGCTTCACACCCAAAAGAAGCAATGCAGCCCCCCCGTCTCTGGACTGCATCGACTCCCAGCTGGTGCAAAACAGAAGGGCTTCTTGTACGTCTGAACCTAACACAGGAAGTTCTCAGGGGCCTTGAGCAAGAAATTCTCAGCACCCTCCTGCTGGGCTTGTCCCCACCCAGGTGGGCTCAGGTGGCTCCTTGTTCCCAGCCCAGAAGTGACTCCTCCTTCCTGTGGTCCCTCCTATATCCCCTCCAAGGCCCCGCCGCCATCCTCTGTCTTCTTTCCCAGGCAAACAGATCTCCAGGTGACTCTCTCTCTTCAGCTCTCTGTTCTCTCTGCTGCCCATAACTGGCTGGCTCCAAGTTGGGATGGGCCTTCAGGTCATCAGTTGCTAAGTTACAAAGTGTCCAGGCTATGGTCTGGGGTCCAGGCTGCTAGACTGGGTCACACCTGGTCCTCTGCAACAATAGACACCCCTCCTCCCACCTTGGTTAGACATGCAGCACATGGGGGAAACTGAGGCACACACAGTATACATACGCAACATTAGGAAAATATCCCACTTAGTTACATAGGTTACCTAGAGAGGATGTGGAATCCCCATCATTGGAGGTTTTTAAGAACAGGCTGGACAAACATCTGTCAGGGTGTGACAGATTTATGTTACCAAGCTGCCAGAGACCTTAGGTGATCAGTCTAAGGCAGCAGGATTTTTAGGGGTGGAGATGAAGAGAGCACACCAAGTAACTAAGTTTAAAGTTTTATTAAGAAAATAACAGCGGAGAGTGCTGCGTGTTTCCCACGTCACTCTGAGGAAGGAAGGAAACGTTAGTGCCTGAGCCCTAACCCATACTCTCACACGCACAACCCAAGTCTGGGTGTAATGTAAGAAGAAGGCGGGGGGAAGGGTGGACGGGAGTTCTTCCCTGGGCACAGGTCGTCCGGGGTCCGCTGTAAATCTCCAACTTGCTTCCGCTCTCGGGAGGGTTTTTACCCTAGGTGTTCCTGAGGGCTTTTGCTCTCTGCCCCAGTCTGAACCAGTTTTCTGTGGCTTCCTCAGCTTTCCCAAAACACTCCGGCTTCAGGGGATGGGAGACGGCTGTTCTCCCATTCGCTGATCTTCACAGTCTCCCTCGTTTTCACAGCCCCTCCAGTTTCTGTTCTGCGAGTCTCCTTTCTTATGGCAGGGCAGGGTTGGAAGCTCGGTCCCCTCTTTCTTGGCAGGTAGCAGAGAATCTGTTGTGTGCAGTGACCTTGGGCTGGAGTCAACCTCTTATCTTCACGCCTAGCTGGAGTGTCAAGTTAACTTGTTCCCTTGTCTCTCTCTCCCTCCTTTGGCCTCCTGAAACCTGCAAAGGAACCTTCCATTCCCCACTCACTCACACCTTTAACCCTTCCCAGAATACTGCACCAGCGTTAGCAACATACAATACTGATCTGCCTTCCCAGGGGACTTGAGGGAGAGGGCCATTGGGGTGTGACAAGGGATGGTCTTGGTTTACTTGGTCTTGCCAGTGACCTCTTGAGGTCCCTTCTAGCCCAGCATTTCTATGGCTCTACAAATGGTGAACAGGCCATTAGAGGCACTTATAAACTAAATGCAGACACTTATTCCTGTCCAGCAGACTTCCTCCGCTGATGATAGCAACAGTGCTACCAGCTGTGAGTAGACCAGGCCATTTACTATGTTACAATCAGGAAATTCTACAGAAAAAAAATAGGTCCCCCACCATATACACACAAGCAGTTACTGCTCACATATCTAGCATACCGTACAGAGTGTGCAAACAGCACTGCGCAGCGTAGAGCATTGAGTGCACACACTAAATGCTAGCAAATACTAAACTCTTACTAAAGGAGTTTTTATCCATTAACATTTTGGAAATTATTTTGTGCAAATAAAACATTATTACAGAAAACTATTACATCTAAAAGGTAAAAAGTGGTTCAGTGAGCAGATAAATGAGGCCAGAAATCCCACATGGGATACTCCAAGTGCCAGAGAAAAGCTGGGAGAGGTTGATTGGTTCTTGTAGGGAGACAGAGCAGAGCTCATCCATCTTCCTCTCTGGGGTCCCCTCAGGTTGTGGCACAGACTCCAACAGGCTCTGTTAAGCTGCAGAAGTTAAACACAGGCAACGTCTATTAAAGGGAACCTGCCATAATGGATGGTCACCCTAGTGGCTCCATGTTTAGTGGACAAAATCTCTAACCCCGCCGACAAAGCTCCAGTGTCAGAGATCTGTGTTCCTGGAGCCTCAGGTGCTGGGCTCTGTCCCTCCTGCAGGTTCACTGGAGACTGTTCTCTGAAGCAGCTGGATTTATCATTACAAATCTCACCCAATGCTCTATCAGCAGCCACAGAGAAACCCCTCTCACTAGAGTCTTTCACACCTAAATTCATCGCAGAGAAAACAAGGGGGATTTGGCTGCAAACCTGTGTGAATAAAAGGGAAATAAGAGATCCAGAACTCCCCTGTTCTGCTCCGTGGGGCTGGTTTGCTAGAGGGGACGGGCCAGTGAGACTCAGGGTCCAATGACTTGGACTAGGTGTCTCTCTCCAGAGGCCTCAGTGAGAGCAGTGAACCCCCAGGCTAGAGCCCCCCTCACTTACCCTTGGCAGATCTGTCAGAGCCACTAGATCCTTGGTCACTTGCTGTGCAGAGGAGGAGGAGAAGAGAGAGTATATTAGCATCTCTCACAAGGCAGGGCTTCAGCGTAGTTAGTAGATACGGGGGACTCTTATCCAAAGGGAACAGTCATCACCTTACTCTTCCCTAGCAGTGAGGTGGTTGGTGCACAGATCAGTCTACAATGCAGTTGCCCTGGATTTCCACTATTCACATGCAAAAAACGTTACCATTGTACGAGGTCAGCACTGACTTGTGCTTTTCATGTCTCTTCAGAATGGAAGCACTGAACACTCAACAGTCAAAGGCTAGCAAACTAAGAAATGCTGAGCTATGGATACTCAGGCCAAACAACCTCAACTCTGCCCCCTTCGGTCTGTGCCCAAATGGGTCCCTCAAGCAGACCACAGACTTCACCCTCACACCCTGCCAATCGACAGCAATTCCCGCCTTAATCAATGGCGCTGCACAGAACAGTGTGGATGGCATGAAGAGGAATGCTGATTTGGGTTGGTGCTGGGCACACAGACAAGGGTGAGTTTGGTTTGGCCTGGTGCTGTTCTACTTCCTGTTCCTATTCCCAGACCCACTGGGGCAGAGTTCGAGTTGCGTGGGAAGCATCATTCTACCTCGGCATATCCTGGTTTGCCAACCTTTGACTTCTGGGAATTCAACACTCTCATTCTGAAAGGACACAGGGAGCCCAGGGCAGGGTTGAGCACCTGCAACCTTAACTCCACGTTAGCAAAGTTCTTGCATGTGAATTTCCGTTGTTCTGGAGTAACGAGGAGGAGCGAAGGAGGCACGACTCAGGGCCAACTGTAGGAGGAAGGGGGGTGCTCCGAGGAGGTTGTGTTGGCACTTCTCAAACCCCCTCAGGTACCCGCTGGAGACACCCCTGAGAGGGTAAAGAGAGAGCTGGACGGCTACACCCTAGCAGGGCCCGGCAGATCTACGCATTTTATACTGACTCTTGGTGCCAGGCATTAGATGGCCTCTGAGACAGTCCATCATTTATGTAAATATTTCCCATAGTTTTAGTTCCTAAAGCTAATTGCAGGAGACAACTGAGGAGGGGATTTGAACTCGTGGTCCTCGAGGTGACAGCTTGGTGCTGACCTGACGTCAATGGAAAGACGCCCATTGGCTTCAACAGGCTTTGGATCAGGCCCAGACTTCACAAGCACCAAACCAACTTTCAGGTAAGTCAAAAGAAGTGTAACATTAAAAGCAGGTCAGACACCTTCAGGGTCACACTCAGCCACACACAGCACAGCTCTAGGGGGATAATAATTCTGCCCAACACCACCGTATACATTCCTGACCACCGCCTTCTCTGCACTAGAAAAATTGGGACCCATCCCCGCAAGCAATGCAATTCCACCAGTGATAGCAAAGGTGGAGCAATTGAGGAGATGGGGTTCAGGTGTTTTTAACCACTGCATCATCTAGACTTCCCCTGAGCAAGGTTACAGAACATGTGTCTACAGCCACTCTACACTACTGAAGACGACCTCTGCTGGGAAAATAACAAAGCAGGGCAGATTATCCAACGAGTTCTTGGAATGTATTGGAGACATTTTTTCTTTCAGAAGGTGGAGAAAGCTACTAGGGGAGAGGCTGTTCTAGATTTAACTTTGACAAATAGGGAGGAACTGGTTGAGAATTTGAAAGTGGAAGGCAGCTTGGGTGAAAGTGATCATGAAATGACAGAATTCATGATTCTAAAGAATGGTAGGAGGGAAAACAACACAATAAAATAATGGGGATTTCAAGAAGACAGACTTTAGCAAACTCAGGGAGTTGCTAGGTAAGATCCCATGGGAAGCAAGTCTAAGGGGAAAAACAGTTCAGAAGAGTTGGAAAGTTCTCAAAGAGACATTATCTAGCACACAGGTGCAAACTATCCCACTGCACAGGAAAGCAATGAAGGATGGCAAGAGACCACACTGGCTTAAACCAGGAGATCTTCAATGATCTAAAAATCAAAAGAGAGTCCTACACAAAGTGGAAACTAGGTCAAATTACAAAGGATAACTGTAAACAAATAATGCAAGTATGTAGAGGCAAAATCAGAAAGGTCAAGGTACAAAACGAGATCAAACTAGCTAGAGACATAAAGGGTAACAACAAAACATTCTACAAATACGTTAGCAGCAAGAGGAAGACCAAGGATAGGGTAGGCCCATTAGTCAATGAGGAAAGAAAGACAATAACAGAACATGGGAGGAGAGGTTGATACGCTGGAGGGTAGGGATAGGATACAGAGGGACCTAGACAAATTAGAGGATTGGGCCAAAAGAAATATGATGAGGTTCAACAAGGACAAGTGCAGAGTCCTGCACTTAGGAAGGAAGAATCCCATGCACTGCTACAGACTAGGGACCGAATGGCTGGGCAGCAGTTCTGCAGAAAAGGACCTAGGGGTTACAGTGGACGAAAAGCCGAATATGAGTCAACAGTGTGCAATATGAGTCAACAGTGTGCCCTTGTTTCCAAGAAGGCTAATGGCATCTTGGGTTGTATCAGTAGGGGCATTTCCCGCAGACCGAGGGACGTGATCATTCCCTTCTATTCGGCACTGGTGAGGCCACATTTAGAGTACTGTGTCCAGTTTTGGGCCCCACACTACAAGAAGGATGTAGATAAATTGGAAAGAGTCCAGCGGAGGGCAACAAAAATGATTAGGGGGCTGGAGCACATGACTTATGAGGAGAGGCTGAGGGAACTGGGATTGTTTAGCCTGCAGAAGAGAAGAATGAGGGGGGATTTGATAGCTGCTTTCAACTACCTGAAAGGGGGTTCCAAAGAGGATGGATCTACACGGTTCTCAGTGGTAGAAGATGACAGAACAAGGAGTAATGGTCTCAAGTTGCAGAGGGGGAGGTTTAGGTTGGATATTAGGAACAACTTTTTCACTAGGAGGGTGGTGAAGAACTGGAATGGGTTACCTAGGGAGGTGGTGGAATCTCCTTCCTTAGAGGTTTTTAAGGTCAGGCTTGACAAAGCCCTGGCTGGGATGATTTAGTTGGGGTTGGTCCTGCTTTGAGCAGGGGGTTAGACTAGATGACCTCCTGAGGTCCCTTCCAACCCTGAGATTCTATGACTCTATGTGAAAATGGGGAAAGGGCTAAATGACTTTTTTGTTTCAGTTTTCACCATAAGGTTTTATAGCTATTGGACGTCGAGCATAGTGAACACCAGTGAAACTGAGGTAGAATCTGAGGCTAACGTAGGGAAAGAACAAGTTAAAAATGATTTAGACAAGTTAGATATCTTCAAGTCACCAAGGCCTGATGAAAGGCATCCTAGAATACTCAAGGAAGTGACAGAGCAGATATCTGAACCAATATCTTTGAAAAGTCATGGAAGATGGCAGAGAGGACTGGAAGAGGGGAAACATAGTGCCAATCTATAAAAAGGGGATTAGGGACAACCCGAAGAATTACAGACCAGTCAGTTTAACTTCAGTACCCAGAAAGATAATGGGGCAAATAATGAAGCAATCAATTTGCAAACACCTAGAAGATAATAAGGTGATAGTAACAGTCAGCCTGGATTTGTCAAGAACAAATTGTGTAAAACCAACCTGATAGCTTTCTTTGATAGGGTAACAAGCCTTGTGTATGGGAGGAAATGGTAGATGTGGTATAACTTGACTTTAGTAAGGCTTTTGATACTGTCTCATAGGACCTTCTCATTAACAAACTAGGGAAATATAGCCTAGATGGTGCTACTATAAAGTGGGTGCAGAACTGGTTGGAAAACTGTTCCCAGAGAATAGTTATCAATAGTTCACAGTCATGTTGGAAGGGCATAACAAGTGGGGTCCCTCAGGCCTGGTCTACACTAGGAGGTTATGTCGAATTTAGCAGCGTTAACTCGAATTATCCCTGCACCTGTCCACACAACGAAGCTATTTATTTCGACATAGAGGTCTCTTTAAATCGATTTCTGTACTCCTCCCCGACGAGGGGAGTAGCACTAAATTGGACATGGCCATGTCGAATTAGGATAGGTGTGGATGTAATTCGACGCTAATAGCTCTGGGAGCTATCCCACAGTGCACCATTCTGTTGACGCTCTGGACAGCAGTCCGAGCTCGGATGCTCTGACCAGCCACATAGGAAAAGCCCCAGGAAAATTTGAATTCCTTTTCCTGTCTGGCCAGTTTAAATCTCATTTCCTGTTTGGACATCGTGGCGAGCTCAGCAGCACTGGCAACGATGCAGAGCTCTCCAGCAGAGGTGACCATGCAATCGCAGAATAGAAAGAGGGCCCCAGCATGGACTGATCGGGAAGTCTTGGATCTGATCGCTGTGTGGGGCGATGAGTCCGTGCTTTCGGAGCTGTGATCGAAAAAACGGAATGCGAAGATCTACGAGAAGATCTCCAAAGCCATGACGGAGAGAGGATACAGCCGGGATGCAACACAGTGCCACATGAAAATTAAGGAGCTGAGACAAGGGTACCAGAAGACCAAAGAGTCAAACGGACACTCTGGATCCCAGCCCCACACATGCCGTTTCTACGAGGCACTGCATTCCATTCTAGGTGTGGCCGCCACCACTACCCCACCATTGTCCGTGGACTCTGACGATGGGGTATTGTCGACGGCCGTTTCCTCGGAGATGTTCGCGGATGGGGAAGATGAGAAAGGAGATGAGGAGGACGAGGCAGTCGACAGCGCTTTCAACGCTGATTTCCCCAACAGCCAGGGGAAATCACCCTCACGGAGATTCCCTACCAACCCTCCCAAGGCGGTAACCCAGACCGTGAATCAGGGGAAACATCAGTAGGTAAGTGTTTTAAACATTTATTTTGAACAGAATAGGAATGGTATCTTAACAATGGGTTTTTCATGATTAGTTTGCCCTAGGCGCTTTAGTTTCTAGTCCTTGCCAGTGCAGCTACTGGAAAATTCTGTCAATATGTCCGGGAATAGAGCAGAAATCCTCCTGGGACATCTCCACGAAGGTCTCCTGGAGGTATTGTGAAAGCCTTTGCATCAGGTTCCTGGGGAGAGCGGCCTTATTGCGTCCTCCATGGTAGGAAACTTTTCCGCGCCAGGCTAGCAGCAAGTACTCCGGGATCATTGCCTCGCAAAGCATGGCGGCATACGGCCCTGGTGCTTGCTGGCATTCACGCAGCATGCGGTCTTTCTCTGTCTCTGAAATCCTCATCAGAGTGATATCACTCATGGTGACCTGCTTTGAATTAGGGGAATGTTAGTATTGGGACTGATTGTCTGTTCCTTTACATAACTGTAACCGGCGGTTTACAGCCACGCGGTGGAGGCGTGACAGGGGCAGCATGGAGGGATCTTTCCCGGGGACAGCCGCGAGGGGGGTGGGACAGGGGCAGAGTTCATGCTGGCCGGATTGCCAGCAGCAGGAACTGGCCAACGCTAGGAGCATTGCTTGGAACGTGAAAGGAGGGCACTGCTGTAAATTAAGCTTTAAGCAGCCAAAAGTCTACGGCTTACCATGTCCGCCTGCTAGCCGAATTCTGTTGTCCGGCCCCGCTTGTGTGATCTGTACAGCAAGACCCCAGGCACTCAATTGGAAGGCCGAAAATTCGACCTTGTACTGAGTGTGCATGTGATAGGTGCTGTGCATGGTCTTGTTCACAGAGAAAGACTATATTCATTGTTCGCAAAACTGTATCTTTCTGAGGAATTCACTCCCTTTTTCCCATCCCACAGCTGCGAGTGTCTCCCGAGCTACCCCGGCATCCCCCTCCCAGAGGCTGGCGCAGATCAGGCAACGAAAGAGAAGGACATGGGACGAGATGTTCTCAGAACTTATGGGCTGCTCCCGAGCCGAGGCGGCACAGCAGACCCAGTGGAGGGAGAACATGTCGCAATACCAGCGATCACACAGCGAACGGGAGGACAGGTGGCGGCAGGAAGACCAGCAGGCGACTCAAACGCTGCTTGGACTAATGAGGGAGCAAACGCTCCGGCGCCTTGTAGATGTTCTGCAGGGCCGGAGGCAGGAGGACAGAGCCCCGCTGCATTCTCTCTCTAACCGCCCTCCCCCGCCACAAAGTCCCATCCCCCCCTCACCCAAAGTCCCAAGAAGGAGGGGCGGCAGGGGCCGTGAAAACAGTCACTCCACCCCTGCAGACTGCTCAAATTGCAGAAGGCTCTCATTCCCAAAGATTTGATACGTCCTTTCCCTCCCTCCAAATGCACCTCACCCAAGCCCCCGTCCCAGTTTCATCTCCTAACTGTGTAGTTCTTAATAAAAAATACGTTTCTGTTAATTACTGTTTCCATCATGTTCTTTTAGAGGAGAGTGTGTTTGAAGGGGGGGGAGGGGGTTGGTAATTGGAGAGGACAGTCACCTTTACCAGGGTACAGACACGGGGGCAGGTTCAGCAGAAGGTCACACACACATTGCAGTCACTAGGCACCCTGGTCAGTCTGGGAGGTGGTTTTCATGTTCTGGGGGTGGGGTGGGGGGGGGCTATGTGAGTTTGTGGCGGGGGAGGGCGGTTACAGATCTTATGCAGCGGTCCTTAGCCTGGATGACAGAGCCACGCAGCAGGGGATCTGTAACTGCCCCCCCCCGCCACAAAGTCACATAGCCCCCACACACAGAGTCCCGAAAAGGAGGGGTGGCAGGCTCCATTGAAACAACCAGTCCACCACTGCGGACCTCTCTAGGAGCAGGAGCCTGTCATTCCTCGAGTTTAGAAGCATTCTTTCCATCACTACACCCGCTCCCCACCACAGTCTGCGTCCCAGTTTCAACCCTTTACCACAAAATCCTTAATAAAGAAAATAGTGTTAACGAACAAAGTTCCATTTATTTTATTTTTAAAGGTGTGTTTGAAGGGGGGGAAGGGGGTTGGTAACTGGAGAGGATAGTCAACATTAAGTGGGTAAAGAAACGGGGGCAGGTTCAGCTTCTGTTTAAACAAACTTAAATAGTCACAGGTTACCCTGCTCACTGTGGAACCTAGCTTTCAAAGCTTCCCGGATGCACAGCGCGTCCCGCTGGGCTCTTCTAATCGCCCGGCTGTCTGGCTGGGTGTAATCAGCAGCCAGGCGATGTGCCTCAACCTCCCACCCCGCCATAAATGTCTCCCCCTTGCTCTCACAGAGATTGTGGAGCACACAGCAAGCCGCAATAACAATGGAGATATTGGTTTCGCTGAGATCAGAGCGAGTCAGTAAGCTTCTCCATCTCCCCCCTTCAGACGTCCAAAAGCACACTCCACCACCATTCTGCACTTGCTCAGCCGGTAGTTGAAGAGTTCTTTTTCACTGTCCAGGGCGCCTGTATAGGGCTTCATGAGCCAGGGCATTAGCGGGTAGGCTGGGTCCCCGAGGATCACTATAGGCATCTCCACATCCCCAACAGTTATTTTGTGGTCAGGGAAGTAAATACCTTCCTGCAGCCGTCTAAACAAAACAGAGTTCCTGAAAACGCGAGCATCATGAACCTTGCCCGGCCATCCGACATTGATGTTGGTAAAACGTCCCCTATGGTCCACCAGTGCTTGCAGCACCATTGAAAAGTAGCCCTTTCGGTAATGTACTGGCTGGCCTGGTGGTCCGGTCCCAGGATAGGGATGTGAGTTCCATCTATAGCCCCACTGCAGTTTGGGAATCCCATTGCAGCGAAGACATCTATGATCACCTGCACGTTTCCCAGGGTCACTACCTTTGAGAGCAGTAGCTCAACGATTGCGTTGGCTACTTGCATCACAGCAACCCCCACGGTAGATTTGCCCACTCCAAAGTGATTCACGACTGACCGGTAGCTATCTGGCGTTGCAAGCTTCCAGAGGGTTTTGGCCACTCGCTTCTGGACAGTCAGGGCTGCTCGCATCCGGGTGTCCTTGCGCTTCAGGGCAGGGGACAGCAACTCACAAAGTTCCAGGAAAGTTCCCTTACGCATCCGAAAGTTTCGCAGCCACTGTGATTCATCCCAGACCTGCAGCACTATGCGGTCCCACCAGTTCGTGCTTGTTTCCCGGGCCCAGAATCGCCGTTCCACACCATCAACATGACCCATTGCCACCATGATGTCCACGGCGCGGGGTCCCGTGCTTTGCGAGAGGTCTGTGCCCCTCTCAGACTTAATGTCCTCACTGCGCTGCCGTAGCCTCCTCGCCCGATTTCTCAGCATCTGCTTTTGAAAAAGGTGGATGATAAGGTGCGAGGTGTTGACAACGGCCATAACTGCAGCGATGATCGCAGCGGGCTCCATGCTCGCAGTGCTGTGGCGTCCGCGCTGTCAATCACCAGAAAACTGCGCGAACTGATCGCCCGCCGGCGCTTTCAGGGAGGGAGGGCGGGAGTGAGGGTTGAATGACGACAGTTACCCAAAACCACCCTTGACGCATTTTTTGCCCCAGCAGGCATTGGGGGCTCGACCCAGAATTCCAATGGGCAGCGGGGACTGCGGGAACTGTGGGATAGCTGCCCACAGTGCACCGCTTCCAATGACGCTTGCCCCGTTACTGTGGACTCACAAAGTCGAATTACTGTCCTTAGTGTGGATACACACGTTTGACTTTGTAATATCAGTTCCACAAATTCGCTTTAAGTAAAATCGAACTACTCTCGTAGTGTAGACATACCCTCAGGGATCAGTTCTGGGTCTGGTTCTGTTCAATGGCTTCATCAAGGGTTTAGATAATGGCATAGAGAGTACACTTATTAAGATTGTGGCGATACTAAGCAGGAAGGGGTTGCAAATGCTTTGGAGGACAGGATTAAAATTCAAAATGATCTGGACAAACTGGAGAAACAATCTGAAGTAAACAGGATGAAATTCAATATGGACAAATGTAAATTACCCCACTTAGGAAGAAACCATCAATTGCACACATCAAAATTGGGAAATGACGCCTAGGAAGAAGTACCACAGAAAGGAAAGTGGGGTCATAGTGGATCACAAGCTAAATATGAGTCAACCGTGTAACACGGTTGCAAAAAAAGGCAACATCATTCTGGGATGATTAGCCCGAGTGTTGTAAGCAAGACACAAGGAGTAATTCTTCCTCTCTACTCTGTGCTGATTAGGCCTGAACTGGAGTATTGTGCCCAGGAAGGATGTGGACAAATTGGAGAAAGTCCACGGGAGAGCAACACGAATGATTAAAGATCTAGAAAACATGACCTATGAGGAAAGATCGAAAGAATTCGGTTTGTTTAGTCACAGAAGAGAAGACAGAGAGGGGACATGATAACAGTTTTCAAGTACATAAAAGGTTGTTACAAGGAGGAGGGGAAAAATTGTATTCATCAACTTCTGAGGACAGGACAAGAAGCAATGGGCTTAAATTGCAACAAGGGAGGTCTAGGTTGGACATTAGGGAAAAAAATCTTGTGAGGATGGTTAAGCACTGGAATAAATTGCCTAGAGAGGTTGTAGAATCTCTCTCATTGGAGGTTTTAAGAACAGGTTAGTCAGGGATGGTCTATATCAGAGGTCTTAAAACATGCGGCCTGTGGGGCTAGTTCCTGCAGCCTGCAAAGCTCCCCGTGGCCCACTCCCCACCCCCTCCAGGCCAGGGGTGGGCAAACTATAGCCCCCGTGGCACCGCAAGCCCTGCGCCGCTCCCTGAAGCGGCCGGCACCACGTCCCTGTGGCGGCGGGGAGTGGGGGTGGGGGCAGAGGGCTCTGTGCGTTGCCCTCCCTTCCAGGCACCGCCCCTCCGCAGCGCCCATTGGCCAGGAACGGGGAACCGCGGCCAATGGGAGCTTCGGGGGAGGTATCTGGAGGAGCAGCAAGGCCAGTGCACGGAGCCCTGTGGCCCCTTCCCCAGGGGCCGCAGGCATGTGGTTCCGGCTGCTTCCCGGAGTGGCGCTGGGCCAGGGCAGGCAGGCAGGGAGCCTGTCCTGGCCCCGGAGCTGCTCTAGGTAAGTGGCGCTGGGCCGGAGCCCGCACCCCAACCCTCCTGCACCCCAACTCCCTTCCCTGAGCCCCCTGCCGCACCCTGCACCCATCCTGCACCCCAACTCCCTGCCCTGAGCCCTGGCCACACCCCGCACCCCTCCTGCACCCCCTGGGAGCAGGGAGGGGGTGGAGTTAGGGTGGGGACTTCAAGGAAAGGGGTTGGAATGGGGGCAGGGAAGGGGTGGGAAAGGCAGGGAAGGGGCGGGGCCTAATAGAAGGGGCAGAGTTGGGGCAGGGCTGGGGGCAACAGGGGAGGGGTGTCAGTGATGTGGCCCTCGGGCCAATGAACTAGTCCTCATGTGGCCCTCGTGGCCATTTGAGTTTGAGATCCCTGGTCTAGATAATATCTAGTCCTGCCTTGAGTGCAGGGGACTGGACTAGATGTCCTCTCGAGGTCCCTTCCTGTTCTAGGATTCTATGGTACTAGAGCAATAGTTGGAGATTTCCCGAAAAGCCTCACTGTAGACAAGGTCTATGAGTGGGAGCGAGGATCTCCTGTCAGTGGCTCCAGGCTAAAATCCACAAGCAAATACTGATGGCTGTTCAGAGATGGTCACTTGAAAAGAGGCGATGGGTCTCTTGTCACTTACCCTGAGCTACAGCGTAGCCGTCTCCTGTCCTCCCTGCAGAGAGAAGGCAAATTTCAGTGAATGCCGCTCCCGAGATAGGAACCGACTCCGATCTGTGTCCACAGCTCAGAAACAGGACCCCTGGCGCCAGTAATGGACTCAAGGTCCCAGGCGCTCACGATCGGCGGGAGAGAAAGACACAAGACAGTTTCCAAAGATCTCAGCCCACTGGCTGCTGGGCTCGCTGGAAAACCAAGCCTCATATAAACTGTAACCCGCACCAAGGTTCTGGGTCTGGCCCTCCAGCAGCTCCCATCGGGGTCATTAGCTCAGTCCCACAGTGGGACAGTCACACAGTAGTGACACTGGCTCCTGTATTGCTGTTGGCCTTAGGTAGGTGTGCAGGGCCCGGCAAGTCCAGGAAATGCCCCCAACCCAGCCACTTTACCTGGGCATTGCTTTTTCCAGAAGAATACTCCGATTATAACACCAATCAGGACAGCTGCAGTGATAACTCCAGCCACAATGGGAATCAGACTATTATTTGGTTCTGAAATGGAATGGAGAGAATGAGCAATGGGGAAAAATCCCCCACTAAAACCCCCCTTTCGTCCCAGTGCAGGGATCAGTCAGTCAGCTCCCCAGATAAGGGCTGAATCCTGCAACCATCCACCCCTTCCAATGCAGCCACCATGCACCTACCAGGCATTATACCCCACCACAGAAAGTCCTGGACACTAGACCCAGCCTCTACCACTTCAATTCATAATAAATATTTAGCACTTAAAATAGAAGACTTTTATAACATTAATCAACCTTCATAAACCGAACTATGGGAGAGCACGAATGTCAGTCTCGTCCCTAAACGGGAAAGGGGGAGACTTGCTGAAGATCACACAGTGAGTCAGTGAAAGAGCCAGGAATAGACCCCAGGAATCCTGACTTCCAGCCCCTCCTCCCCTAACCCACCTGCCCCCACTCCCCTTCCAGAAACAGAACCCAGGAGTCCTGGCTCCCAGCCCCTAACTCCCCCTTGACCACCCTGACTTTCATGACTAATGGAACACAGTCCCATTGTGTGATTCTGGTGACAAACTGGAAACTGACCTCAAAGCTCTGGATTTCCCTGCCATGAATATAGTTAGACACTATGCGTGTTTTTTGAGGGGGCAGGAAGTGAAGAGGGGACGACAGAGATATTTTAATACTGTTCTTGGTTTATATGAACCTGTTAAACCCCAAGTTCTGTATACACTTTAAGTTTCATTAATCAGCTTCTCCTGTTGTCTGAAAGATCCACATAATAATACAGCAAAAAGAAAAATATTTCTAAGAGAATAAGGAAATGTGGTTTATGACACAAAAATTGGCAGGGGACGTAGTAGCAGGATTATGATGTGAAACCATCTGTTGACTAGATTTCCAGTGCAGGCTGCCCTTTTAGAAATTGTTTGCACTTCCAAATGCTGCATTTTTCCACTTCCCAATTAACCAAGCAAAAAGATGGGTAATAAATTCTTTCTCGACTTCCTTGTGCTGGGGCATAGGAGACACTCCCCCGATGCAGGGCTCTAATCTGCCTCCTCGCTCCATTCCAAGGCCAGACCCTCTCTTCCAGCATCACTGCACACAGAAACAAGCTGCTCCCAACATTAAACCTCTAACTCTGGCCACATGGGCCCATAGAGTCGTGTTTCTGAGAACCTGCTGAATCCTAGGACTAGAAGGGACCTCGAGAGCTTATCTAGTCCCGTCCCCTGCACTCATGGCAGGACCACGAGTGCATGAAGTTGAGAACGGGCTGGAAGCTGAAGCAAGACCAACTCTGTCTGGAAATAAGGGGCAGATTTGAGCTTCTCCTGGGATGTGATAAATTCTCCATCCCTTGGAGACTACATCTGGAATGGAAATCTCTTTCTGAAGGATCAGCGCTAGTTTGCCCACAGATGACCAGACTGTGATTCCCCCCTGCCCTGGACTAGGCAGGAGCTCAGATCAGATGATTAGAATGGTCCCTTCAGGCCTTAATGTCTCATTGTTAATCTTCTCCCTTCAGAGACACTGTATTGCTGAGATGTATCCAACAGCCCCAGAGGCAGCAAACTGGAGAGCAAGACATGAGCCCCAGGCACTGTGGGTCCCAACTCTAGCACAAGAACTTGACTGCAGGGGGACAGAGCCAAAGAGGACAGGGCCTCACAGACCCTGAGAAAGTCCAGCTTCAGCCTATAAATCCAAATGAGAATTTTTCAGGGGTTGAGTTTAATGGATTCCCCCTCTCCCACTAGGAAAACAGGCAAACACACAAACTCCTTACCCCAGGAGACAGAGAGTGGCTCTAACAGGCTTTCGTGCTCCACTTGACATGAATAATGGGCTTTGATCTTGGGATCAATCTCCATTGTCACCCAGGTCTGGTAGGTCCCATCCCCATTGGGTAGGATGCCTTCAGAGTAGGTCTCCTGCTGTCTGCTCTCCCCATTTTTCAGCCAGGTCACGGTGATGTCCCGGGGGTAGAATCCACTGACCTTACAGGAGAGGGTGGTGAGGCCGTCACGAGATGACCTGTCGCTCACTCTAGCTGTTGGGCACACTGGGAAAAAGAAGAAACTCAAGTGAGGTGTTTTCAAGCTCTAATCCAGGCAGCATTTTCTAGAGCTTTGCAGCATGAAATTCTGAGACCCGAGCAGTGGGAGAGGATGAGAATCCATGAGACAGAATCCCTCTGATGAGAGAGAACCATCATGTTAGAGGATTTCTGTGCCGAATTCACAGTATCAGCAACGGTGAATCCTGAATCCAGGTCCCTGACCTGGCCTCTGCTCCAAACCACAGAGACACAAATACCTTGACAGGCTTCACTAAACTCCAGATACAGGTGTCAATCACACACTAGGTTTGTACCCATCTCCTCTCAGTCCCTGGATTTGAAAGAGAGGAGAATCTTGCCCTGGCCAGGGAGCAAAAACTGGACTGGATAAACTGACCAATTAGAGATGGAAAGGGCCCATTAAACAAAAAGTGACACACAGTGCTAAATTGCCCCTCAAACGAGCTAATATGAATTGGCTAATTTCTTGTAGGTTGTTACCAAATCTATTTACCCCAGTATTATGGATTTCAAAAGGAATTATGCTAATGTTGAAAAATCAGTTTCCCAGCCCCCTGGCACTGAAATACCCATTACAATGCTGTGTATGGATTTTTCTTGTTGGCATTTGTAAAGATGGCAAAGGACAAGATAATGTTCTGCTGAGGTTTGTGAGAGAAATAAGCAATTAGTATAATTGTTGCAAAAAACTGGGTAGAAATTTCAAGTAACCTTGAACAGCAAGCGCAAACTGTTTGGGAAGGGAAAGATCAGGGTGTGTAATGATGCTAACTAATCTGGGAAATGTGTGTATGTGGTAACAGACAAGGTACATAAACAGGTAATAGTGAGTTAACATTTTGAAGCAGACTGTCCTCCTGAGTTGGAGTGTTAAAGCATTTAACCTCTTCCCTTCTATGTTTGTGATTAATCTTTAACTAAAAAGCTTTGGTAATAAATTTGAGTGTGATTATCTGGTGTCTTATTGATAAAAGAATCAAAAAGTAAGTATGAAAGTGTTGCAGCAAAGGTAGGTCTTGAGGGGGAAAACTTTAAGGACAAGGGGAGCCTTCTTCCAGGTTAGTATGGGGAGGGCAATTCCACATGTAGGGAATGGCATGGAAGGAAGCACATAAATGACTGTAGGAGAAGTTTGGCAACAAGGACAAAGCTACCATCATTGATGGAACACGGGCTGGGGGCAAAACAAGAAATATGATGGTACAGACAGTGAATAGGGAAGAATTACATGGTGAATGAAGCTGGTGTCCATAGAAGTGGCACTTCCATAATTAAGCAAAGTGCTCGAACATGCACAAGCACAGGCAGATTGCCTTGATAACGGCTGTGTCACATCAGAGGAAGAGGTAGAATTTGTGATGTGAAGTTGCGCTCATTTGGTCAAGTGGCTCTGGAGATGCAGCTTCTCTACAGTGAACTGCTTTTAACATTTTCAATTTCTTATCTTTTTTTCCAGCAGAACTGATGGGGAAGGGGTTGTTTCCCCACCTATCCCTGGTGCAAGGTTCGCTGAATATCCCCCTACCCACCTGCTCCAGTTTGGAACTGGGGCTGGGGAATGGAGATGTAGCCAGTAGTGTCCCCCTAGGTGGGGCTTGTCCCCCGCCTTACCTTTCCTCTGTAGAGTCTCCTTCCCGTACACTAGAGCACTCCTTAGCCAGGAAATACAGTCCCCCTCCAGGTAGTGATTCCATCCCTGGTTATCATCTATTTCAGCATCCCATCTCCTCTTGGTGATCTGAGCCCCAATATCTGCTGCTATCCAAGTCATGGTCTCCTTATCGAAGGTAAGAAAGTCTCGTCCGTCATATGAATCCTGGTAAAACCCCTGAATGCTGTTGTCTTCCCGGAGATCACAGCTGAATATTGTCTGGATAATGTGAAACCCTGAAACACAGCTGAGGGTCAGAAGCAGTCTCTCTCTGAAAATCTCACCAAGACCCCACTGCAGGTAGCCCAGTGGTTCTTCTTCTTGATACTGGGCCCTCCCTCCCCTGAGAAATGGGGTTCCCACTTATGCTGTTGGGTCCTACACCCTCCCAGCTCCTTTCAGGAGGGAACCCAAACCCGCAGGGGGCGCCCTCTCCATCTGTTGGGTCTTGTACACTAAAGAGCCCCCACTGCAGAGAGCTCACAACCTTCAAGGAGTACCTCACTGCTGCTTGTTCTTGTATGTTCCCTGCAGGGGGAGCAGGGTGGCACAACCCCAAATGGAGTACTCCGGATATTGCAGGGATCTATCCCCTCCAGCTCTCTTCTGCTCTCTGAGGATCCCCCCAGTTCTCATAGTCAGGGTCATTCTGGAGAAGCGAGGGAGTTCAGGGTGTCTGTACCCCACTCTCTCCTGCTCTGGTTGTATTAACTTTGCAGGGTCCTCAGGGTCACTTGGTCCCCCACCTCCATCATTGACAGTACCCCCATGCCCCTGTGAGGAGGGGGTACAGGTCTGTCCCCCCCTCTGCTCAGGTTTAATGATCTCACAGAATGCCCATGGTCACTCTGTTTCCCTGCCCCATCTCCACCGTGCCCCCAACTCAGTCTAGGAATGGCAAAGAACCAACTTGACCTCTTTTTCACATGGCCACTGTCTCAAGGTGATTCCCTGTGAGGATCAGGCCACTGACGGCCCTTAGTTCAGCTAGCCACCATTTTCCTACAGCCAGGCTAATCTTCACAACAATGGCCCCCATCTCGCACACAACCAAGAGCAGACTCAGTTAATGGAGCCACCCCTGGGCTGATAGGAGGCAGGGAGGGAGACTGGGGGGGAGGGAAGGGGGATGGGGACAGGAAGGAGATTTAGGGGAGCAGGAGAGAGGCTGTGGTAAACAGAGAACACTGTGGGGATCACGAGGAACACTGAAACGTGGGGAACGGAACAGACCCCTAGCTTGGCAAACTGGGTAGAATGTCGGGGCACAAAAATAACTCACACAGGTTCCCAAATATTTTCACCCCTCCCCCACCCTGCATTAGATACATCGAGGTAAATGCCAAGATTTTCAGCAATGACTAGTGATTTTGGGTGCCTAACTGAGACCCTTTAAAGGGGCCTGATCAGAAAGTGGGAGCACCCGGCCTCTGAACATCAGACACCCAAAAATCACTAATCACTTGTGGAAAACATTACAAGTAACAACAGCTACAGAAAGGTTAGTAACCATTTTTTCTTCTTCAACTGTTTGCACATGTCCCTTCCATGTTCGGGGACTCCCAAGCAATACCATAAGAGGTGGGCTCGGAGTTCATGGACACATGGATTACAACACTGCCCAGCCAAACCCAGTGTCATCTCTCACTTGGTGGGTAATGGCGTAGTTGGAAGAAAAAGTATGTACTGACGCCCAGGTCGCTGCTCTGCAAATGTCCTGGATCAGGACTGGGCCATGAACGCCACTGAGGAAGCTTGTGCTCTCACAGAATGGGCCACAAGGAAGGCAGGTGGTGGGACACCTGCCTGCTCGTAGCACATGTGAATGCACAATGTAATCCACAATGAAATTCTCTGAGCCAAAAGGGGTAGGGTTTTCATCCTATCAGAGCGGTGTGGATTTATGGATCAGCTTAGGACACCTGCCTAACATCCAGAGGGTGGAGATGTCATTCCTCCCTATTCTTGTGCGGCTTGAGGAAGGGAATGGGCAGGAAAATACCCTGATTACTATGAAACTCCAAGATTACCTTTGGGAGGAACACGGGGTGGGGGCAACGTTGTACCTTGTCGCAGTAGCGTAGCCGGGGGGGGGGGGGAGCAGGGGGAGCGGCCGCTCCCCCACTGAGCAGAAGCTGTGCCTTTTTTGTGCTCCGACGCCTTTTGCTCCTGCGCTACTGACTGAGTGGAGCATTTTTTTTGCTCCCAGTGCCTTTTTTTCTCCCGACACTTTTTGCTCCCGGTGCCTTTTTTTAGCTCCGCTCCCCGTGCTCTTAACCTGGCTACGCCACTGCCTTGTCATTAAAGAACACTGTATATGGAGGTTTTGACATAAGAGCTCTAATCTCCGAGACCCTCCTGACTGAGGTAATTGCTACCAGAAAGGCGACCTTCTAGGAAAGGTCCAACAGAGGGCACAATGCTAGAGCCTCAAAGGGAGGCCCCGTGAGCTCTGACATGACCAGGTTTAAGTCCCCCAGAGGGATGTTGTCAAGGCTGAATCCCCACTCTGGCATTTCGAGTGCAGAAGGTGGGAGCCTGCAAGGATTAGAAAAATTAATACTGGCCACTCCAGCCTGGTAATGCTGCCACCACCCAAGAGAAAATCTGCCTTTTGCCAATCCAGAAGAACTCTCTTGGGAAGTTTTTCTGGGGCCCCTCGGCTTTTCCACCCCTTCTTCGGGAAAGCCAAGAAAGGAAACAAAAGAAAAGGAGAACCCAGCGGTTGTACTGGCTGATTAATATATGCACAACCTCTTTACCTCATAAGACACAGAAATCCAGTCATGTTCTTACAAAAAGGAAATTTTATTTAAAAAAAGAAAGAAAACACCCTTGGAAAACTTAGGTTATTGCTAGATCTTAAAAGAGCAACTGCAAGGATTAATCACCAAGAGTAGCTTTCTTGGGATCCAGTTTAAAGGTTACAACAAAACAAAAGCACGTGGGGTTAGCACACAGGAATCCACAAGCCATAAAAAGAGATCGGCCTAATCGTGTCTACCTGAACATTTCTTGTTCTACTTCTGTCATAAATATAAAGGGACGGGGGAGAGGGTCTGATGCAGTGCTATACAATCCTCTTACCAGTAAAGGGTTAAGAAATTCAGGTAGCCAGACTGACACCTGACCTGGCTGGCATCTGACCAACAAGGGGACAAGATACTTTCAAATCTTGGGAGGGGGGAAGACTTTGTGTGTGGCTCTTTGTCTGAGTCAGAGTGATCTTGGGAGACAAGCAGTCCCTGCAGAAAATCAATCTCCTCAACCAGTCATCTTCTCACCAAACCTCACTTTTCTAAAGTAAGTTTAGTCAGCATTGCGAGTAGGTTTCTGTTTGTTTTGCTTGGTGAGCTTTCCCTGTGTTAGAGGGAGGGGTTATTCCTGTTTTTTCTGTAACTTTAAGGTTTTGTCCAGAGGGGGAATCCCTCTGAGTTTGGAAATTGAGTACCCTGTAAAATAGTTACCATCCTGATTTTACCTTCTTTGTTTTAATAAAATCTTTCTTTTAAGAACCTGACTGTTTTCTATGGTTTTAAAACCCCGGGAGTGGGTTTTTAGATCACTGTGTAACCAATTGGTTAGATTATTCTCAAGCTTCCCAGGAAAGGGGGTGTACGGGCTTGAGAGGGTATTTTGGGGGGGAAGGGGAACTTCAAATGGTTCCTTTCCTGGATTCCTGTTTAAAACACTTGATGGTGGCAGTGAGAGAAGCATTTCTCAGGGTGCAGGGAATTTTGTACCTTGGGGGTTTTAACCTAAGCTGGTAGAAAAAGCTTAGGAGCTCTTCATGCGGGTCCCCACGTCTTTACCCTAGAGTTTAGAGTGGGGAGGGAACCCTGACAACTTCCATATCGGTGGTTCCAAATGAGTAGTTTCTAGGTATGATCCTGATGATTTTTCATACCTGGCCCAGAGCTTTTTACGGCATAAGTACTGCCCTGTCCCTCTGCAGCCAAGAGAACAAAAGACCCACACACCCAGCACTTTTTCCCAATTTGAGAGGGTACAGCTTCCTTACTGGTTCCCCTGGTCAGGTGCCAACTCATTTCAAGCTTACTTCTTAACTCTTTACAGGTAAGGCAGTTAGGGTACAGCTGCTAAGGATTCTATAGCTACTGAATGGTTGGGGTGCTACCCCCTCTCATTTATCACAGATGGGTTCCCAGATTTGTGGGTACAGCCTTTCAAAGCCCTCGAGGAAGGGAATGGACATTTCATGTGAAAAACCTGACTGACCACCCAGCAGGGGTAGAATGCGGAGATCGCTCCTAGGTGTACCTTAACGGATGAAATCGCTAGACCTGGCTGTTCCCAGACGGTTCTGGAGTATCTGCTTCATCTGAAAGATGACTCAGTGGGTGAGAGGCAGGGGTGCCGGAACAGGGGGACCAAGGGGCCATGGCCCTGCCACTTTAGCAGAAGGTGAGAGCGGGGGGAGGGGAAGGGGAGGAGTGGGCAGAGCCTGAGGAGAAGAGGTGAAGCGGGGGTGTGTGGGGGGAAAATTGGGGAAGAGGCGGAGTCACAGTTTCAGCACCGGTGGCCCCCACACTCATAGGGAGATTCTGGCACCCCGCTGAGAGGCCTTGCAGGGTAGACCAAATGGAGAAACGCTTCCACTTGGCAAGGTAAGTAGCTCTGGTAATTGGATTCCTACTGCCTAGCAAGACCTAGCAGACCTGCTCCGAACAGGCCAGTTCTGCAGGTTTAAACATGGACCTGTCAGGCAGATGGAGCATTTGGCCGCGATCTTGCGAGATCAGGTCCAGAAGGGGAGGGAGCAGCATTGGAGTTGCTACTGACATGTCTAGAAATAAGCCAAACTAGTGCTGATGTGGCCAGGCTGAGGCTATGAGAATAACCTTCGCTCTTGATCTTCAGCAAGATCTTGTGCACAAAAGGAATTGGGGGGAGAGGGGGAAGGGGAAAGGCGCAGAACAGGTGATTTCTCCAAGGGAGTAAGACAACATCTGTGAGTGAGCCCGGGTTGCAGTCACACAGACAGCAGAACGGCTGACATTTCCTGTTCTGTCTGGTCATGAACAGGTCTACGAGGGGAGTACCCACCACTGGAAAATGGTCCTTGCTATGTTGGGGCATAGGGACCATTCATGGTGAGAAGATCTGAGTTGCCAGCTTGTTCTGGGCTCCCAAAAGGGGAGAAGCTTTGAGGTGTATTGAGTGCTTTATGAAGAACTCCCACAAGCAAATGGCCTCCTGACACAGTGGGGAGAAGAGCGGGCCGCTCTCTGCCTGTTGATGTAAAACATGGCTGCCATATTGTCTGTAAGAACTTGCACCACCTTGCTTGCGATGGTGGGTAACAACACCTGACATGCTAGGCCAACCACTCTGAGCTCTCTGACATTTATCCATAGCAAGCGTTGCTGCCGGGACCACTGACCTTGTGTCGTGAGGTGCCGAAGATGGGCAGGCACTGTGAGCACCGAGTCCAAATGATGGCTGTTTGGCCGGTACACTGAGGCCAGCCAAGCCTGTAGGGGTCTGAGGTGCAACCTCGCATACCACACCTCGTATAGGCACGCGACCATGCGACCCAACAGCCTGAGTGGGCCTTGACCTGTGACACTAACTGGAAGTGGGCTCCTGGGAGGAAGGCCCTGGCCTGGGTAGAATTGAGCAACGCTCCGATAAACACTATCCTCTGAGCCAGGAGGAGTGTTGGCTTCTGCTCGTTTATCAGCAGGCCCAGTGCTCGAAAGGTTGTTTGGACGAGGTGGATGCTGGCTTTCACCTGGGATTGGACTGGTCATTGACCAGCCAGTCACTGAGGTACAGATACACATGCACCCCTCACCTTCTCAGGAAGGCTGCCACTATTACCCGCATTTCATAAAGACCCATTAGGTTGCTGACAGGCTGAACGGGAGGATGGTAAACTGGCAATGAGTCTGGTTCACAACGATCCCGAGAAACCTTCTGTGGCCTCGGAAAATAGAGGTGTGGAAATAGGCATCTTTCAAATCCAGGGTGGCGTCCCAGTCCCCTACATCCAGGGAAGGAATGATGGAGACAATGCACAACTTCAGCCTTTGAAATGTTGCAGGTCTAGAATGGGTCAGAGACCCACTTTGGCACTCAGGATTAAGGATTGTGACATTGCACTCCACATACTTTATGGAAATATGATTATGAATGTGAATATGATGTAACTGGAATATGCTTTATGCAAAACGTCTCTTGTATGATGTCATTAGAAAGCTTGTAATCTACTGAGTGTGTTCATCCTATTTGTTTGCATGTATTATTTCTATGTCTGGAATTGGGGAAATAAGACAAACTTCTATCACGGTTGTAGTCACACCAGGTGAGGGCCATCAATGGGGCATTGGGAACTCGATGGCTCCCATTGATTAGGGCAATTGATGGTAAATGATTTATTTACCTGAAAGCCTTCCTGTGTACATGGGGGCCAACCAAGGAGGAATGGAGACTTGACCGTGTCACCTGGTAGTGAAATCCATCTTAAATCTGGTACTTTTCCATTTAGCAAGAGGGGCAGGGACCCAGAAAGAGAAAAGATTCCCACCTTGTGCCAAAGTTATAAAAGGGGGTGCCAGTCATGAGAAAACCCCTGCTTATCAAATGAGATGTCTGCTGGATCTAACAAAGACTGTACCAGGGGAAAGGATTGGGCCCAGACTAGGAAAGAGTCCAGTCTGTGAAGTAAACTTATTGGAACATCTTTGAGGACGAGATATTTCCTGTAATCAGTTTCTTAATGTATTAGGCTTAGATTTGAGTGTTTTGTTTCAATTTGCTCTGTTGCTTACTTTGTTCTATTACTTGAAATCACTTAAATCCTATTTTCTATACTTAATAAAATCACTTTTGTTTATTAATAAATCCAGAGTAAGTGATTAATACCTGGGGGAGCAAACAGTTGTGCATATCTCTCTATCAGTGTTATAGAGGGTGGACAATTTAGGAATTTATCCTGTATAAGCTTTATACAGAGTAAAAGGGATTTATTTGGGGATTGGGCTCCCAAAAAGGTTGAATACTGAGTGCTGGGAAAGTCCCTGTTAACTGAGAAGCCCCTGGGCTGAGGGAATCTGTTTCTGTGGCCCAACCTCTGTGTCTGTGCTGGAGGTGACTGGTGTGTCTAACTCAGCAAGACGGGAGTGGAGGGAAACCTGTTCTGGTAGGAGGGTTGTTCTCAGTGGTATCCCAGGACATGGAGTGACAGTCTCAAGGGGAGTCTCTGTGACCAAACCCATCACAACTTCAGCCTGGCCTCCCTGTCCTTTTTCAGATGTGGACTGAACTGGTGGAAGAGCTGACAGCGATCCGCAATAGGAGTCTCATCCAAGCACTTTAGACAGCTGGAGTGCAGGTCGCTCAAAGGCATGGGCTTGCCACAGGAGGCACCGGGTCTGAAGCCCGGAGACTGAGACATGCCCAGTTTCAGGAGCAGAAGAAACTCTGCTAGAAGAGTCCAACTAACTATTTATATCAGTGGTGTCCAATACGTTCGCCACTAGCCACAGGTGGCTAATAGGCTATTGAATTGTGGCTAATGCATGTGGCTTTTTTGTAATGTGGCTAATAAGAAAAATTCAAAACCACAAGTGTGGCTAGCATCGAATTTCTATTGGACACTGCTGATTTATACCAATCAACTAAAGTCAAAAAGTGAGAAAACAACTGAGGTGAAAAGGGATGGAGTAACGAGAGAACCACTGAGAATCTGGAGAGATGCAGGGCGGCTGGTCACAGACACGCAGAGATCCCAAGCCAGGTGCCCAAGAGGAGTGGGGTGGGTCAGTCCTCCCCACCCACCCCTCTTCTCCTCCGTGCTGCACTCCACAGGGATAAGCAGGGTGGGGCACCGATGAGGTCTCAGAGGGACCAGACCCCGAATTCCCCCATGTGCGTGATGGGGGCAGAGACAGCTAGAGAGAACACTTGGTGGTCAAGATGCAGGACTCAGGACAGTCTCTGGCGATCTGGCAGCCCCAGGATGGGGGGAGGAAGAGGGGTAAATGGGGGGAGGAGGGCAGAAGGGACAGTGGTTTGGGGAGGGGGCAGTGGGAACAGAACAGCAGCTCCCCAGCGCAGGCAAGCGGAGCCCCTCTCTCAGCACTGGGGAGGCCGGTGTCCGTGTGAACAGGTCAGGCTGGACAGGCTCAGCAGCAGGGGACCAATGGGTGAGACTAGTCAGAAGAGGGTTAAACTAGCTACAGAGGGGGCGGGCTGGGGGGCAGACACTTGGCAACCCTCCACCCTGTCGCTTAGTCCTGGGGCAGGGCCACCAGAAACCCAGGTATCCAGGGCAGGACAGGAATTAGTTCTCATTGCTGCTGTCAGTGCTGGGAGCCAGGAGGGACAGGAGGTGCTACAACAAGGGGCTGGGGACACTCCTGGGTGAGCACCAATGCGACAGGCCAGTACCACTGACACGGGGGAAACAGGGATTGTCACTCGCGAGTCCCCTGTCAGGAAGGGAGGAGCAATTACATCAGAGAGACCCTCACCTGCCAGGGACAGTTCAGCAGCGCCAGGCACTGAACGCTTATGGATCATTCCCGTGCTAAGTGAGACAGCACAATCGGGGGCCTGGCCAGGTGACTACAGCCCCCCACATCAGGGACTGAGCAGGAAGAACGGTTCTGTACACGTCTATCGATAGTGTGCAGGGGAACCTGCCTGACCCCGGGGGCTCCGTGCTGGGTTTGTGCTGCCAGGAGTAAGGCAGCCCGGGAGTCTCTGCACGTTGCAGGGGCTGATTCTCTCACTAACTCTCCAGCCCAAGTTGATGACACTCTGAGGAGTCTGACCTGAGATAAACTCACTCTGGAAATAAGACAAAGTGAACAATGAAGGAGGCTCACTGGTGAGCAGCTTCTCACCAAGGCTGGGGTGAATGCAGCACTGCCTGCTCTTGTGACTTTACTGTGCGTTTCATGATAGTGGGTGGTTTTAATAAATCCCCAGTTCCTGGACTCATGGGATTAGGGGGAAGTCTCAGCTCTCTTTTCTTACAGCAGTAACTTCTAGTCCTTCGAGCAGCAGGGAAAACGCCAGAAACGTGTCCCCTAAGGGCTCAAACCAGAGGGCAAATAAAAATAAGCTCCGGTATTATTCCCAAAATACTTACAACGCTTAAGCCAAACTCAGGATTTTGGGGGTCTGACTCGTGATGTCTGAACACTTGGGGCTGTCGATATTGGGGCTCCCCATCACTCGATATCTGGGAATTGAGACAAGACGTCTCAGAACCCTGTTCTAGCTCTAGGGTCTGACAGAGTCACTGTTGTAGCCAGAGGAACAAACCCCCCTGTCCAGAAATCGCTGGGTGCGATTCTCTGGCCTGCGTCACCAGGAGGTCGGACTAGCTGGGTCTGCTGGGAACTTCTGGCTTTTACACCTTTGCCACTCTGTCTGGGAAATATATGTCTGGAAAAGGGCGGGGGTGGGAAGGGGCCCCCCGAAGGGCAGCAGAGGCAGCTGCAAGTGGGACTGGTAGTAGAAGTCTGGGCTGTTTGGGGAGGGGACAATCTGAGAGTCCCACTTTGGAGGGTGTCAAAAAATCTCCTTCGAATGGACCCTCCATCCTGCAGGCTCTCCCCCCATCCCATATCCCTTTGTCCCCCACATTCACACTGACTCCAGCGAGAAAATGCGCCTTCGGGCTCTGTCCCCTCCCCCCATCCCCAACACACATCCCGGTGTCCCTTCACCCTGTTTACATCAACCACACTCCCAACCCCCACCCCATTTCCCTGCATCCCTAGGTCGTGTTGTGTCCTTCACTCACCCTCGGTCCGGTTGTAGAGCTGACTCAGGGTGTTCAGACTCGCATTGTACCATTTCTGGAAGTGCTGTCCCCATCAGGTCACCTCGTCCCAGAACTCCGAACCCTCGTTCTGCGCCATCCACAGTGTGTAGGGCTCCGCCCTCTTCGTCCCACTGGTGTAGACATAGGTGAGCTGATCGTCCACATACACAACACGGCTGTACCAGGGCAGCCCTGGGGCAGGCTCCGACACCACAGTGTCCAAAATGCGCCTGGAGTGCAGGCCTGAGGGGGGAGATTGGGGGAGGGGAGAGTCAGACCAAACCAGACCCTGCCAGGAGCCCCTGGCAATATGCGAGAGGCAGCGCCATCCCTTAGGAGGGCTCCTGTGGGAGGGAGATCTGGGGAAGGGCTCACAGAACGGCCTGACCGGGGAGAAAGAGACAGTGGGGTAGAAGGAGAAAGGGAGGCAGGGCTGGAGGGGGAGTGAGGAGAGGAAGGGGTAGGGAGGTACAGGGGGGCTGGAGCATGTGAGGAGTACGGGAGCATATGGGGACAGTGTACTGGGGGTACAGGGGGTGTGAGGCAGGAGAGGGGGCCCAGGAGGAGGGGCAGGGCTGGAGTGCGGTGTGGGGAAAAGGAAGGGGGTGTTACGGGAGAGGGTGGGGCAGGAGGACTGGGGGAGAGGAGATGCAGGAGCTGAAGCTGGGGAAGGCAAGGTGGGCAGGGGAATGTGTCCAAGCTACAGGTGGGAGCCAGGACACCGGCTGTGCACAGAATTTACTGTAATTTATTCAGAACATAAGAACGGCCAGACTGGGTCGGACCAAAGGCGCATCTAGCCCAGTCTCCTGTCTTCTGACAGTGGCCAATGCCTGGTGCCCCAGAGGGAATGAACAGAACAGGGAATCATCAAGTGATCCCTCCCCTGTCGCCCATTCCCAGCTTCTGGCAAACAGAGGCTAGGGACAGCATCCCTGCCCATCCTGACCAATAGCCATTGGTGGACCTATCCTCCATAAACTTAGCTAGATCTTTTTTGAATCGTGTTATAGACTTGACCTTCACAACGTCCTCTGGAAAGGAGTTCCACTGGTTGACTGTGTGTTGTGTGAAGAAATACTTCCTTTTGTTTGTTTTAGACCTGCTGCCTATTAATTTATTTGGGTGACCCCTAGTTCTTGTGTTATGTGAAGGGGTAAATAACACTTCGGTATTCACTTTCTCCAAACCAGTCTTGATTAAAACTATGATTTTATCATGGATATTTGTAGTATAAGACCTGGACAGGTCCTGGGCAATGAAGAAAAGCTCACGGAAGCCCGTGACCCATCCGTGACTTTTACTAAAACTATCCATGGCAAAATGGAGAGCTCAGCTGCGTGACCCACACACCACCCACAGGGGCTAGGCAACTGCAGACCACTCAGAGCTCCGGGTCCCCCTGCCACCCACAGCAACTGGGAGCAGTTGGTTCCCCCACAACCCACGGAGGCCGCCCCACCTCTCCTGGCTGCTACAGGTGGCAGGGGGACCGCACAGCTTCCGGCCGCCGTGTTCTGAAGTCATGGAGTTTGCTGGAAGTCACAGATCCCATGACTTCCGCAACCTCTGTGGAAAAAAAACAAAGCCTTAGTCTTGATTTTATAGACTTTCATTATATCCCCCCCCAGTCATGTCTTTTCCAAGCTGAAAAGTTCCAGTCTTATTAATCTCTCCTCATGTAGCAGCCATTCCATACCCCTAATCATTTTTGTTCCCCTTTTCTGTACTTTTTCCAATTCCAATATTTCTTTTTTCTGATGGAATGACTACATCTGCATGCAGTATTCAAGATGTGGGCATACCATGGATTTATATAGAGGCAATATGATATTTTCTGTCTTACTATCAGTCACTTTCCTAATGATACTCAACATTCTGTTAGCTTATTTGATTGCCACTGCGCATTGAAAAAACGAGGAGTCCTGTGGTACCTTAAGACTAAGCTTTCGTGTATGCATCTGACAAAGTGGGTTCCAGCCCACGAAAACTTATGCCCAAATAAATTTGTTAGTCTTTAAGGTGCCATGGGACTCCCCCCTGTTTTTGCAGAAACAAACTAACATGGCTACCCCCTGAAACTCCACATTGAGTGCATGTTTTTAGAGAACTATCCACAATAACTCCAAGATCTCTCGAGTGGTAACAGCTAATTTAGATCCCACCACTTTATATGTATAAACTGGGATTATGTTTTCAAATGTGCATTACTTTGCATTTATCCACACAGAATTTCACCTACCATTTTATTGCCCAGTCACCCAGTTTTGTAAGATCATAGAATCATAGAAGGTTAGGGTTTGAGGAGACCTGGGAGGTCATCTAGTCCAATGCCCTGCTCAAAGAAGGACCGACACCAACTAAATCATCCCAGCCAGGGATTTGTCAAGAACAGCCTTAAAAACCTTCTAAGGATGGAGATTCCACCAGCTCCCCAGGTAACCCATTCCAGTGCTTTACCACCCTACTAGTGAAAAAGTTTTTCCTAATATCCAAACAAGACCTCCCCCACTGCAACTTGAGACCATTGCTCCTTGTTTGGTCATCTGCTACCACTGAGAACAGTCTAGATCGATCCTCTTTGGAACCCCCTTTCAGGTAGTTGAAAGCAGCTATCAAATCCCCCCCATTCTTCTCTTCTGCAGACTAAATAAGCCCAGTTCCCTTAGCCTCTCCTCATAAGTCATGTACTCCAGCCCCCTTATCATTTTTGTTGGCCTCCGTTGGACTCTCTCCAATTTTTCCACATTCTTCTTGTAGTGTGGGGCCCCAAAATGGACACAGTACTCCAGATGAGGCCTCACCAATGCCGAATAGAGAGGAATGATCATGTCCCACGATCTGCTGGCAATGCTCCTACTTATACAACCCAAAAGGATGTTGCCAAAAAAGCTAACAAGGGCACACTGTTGACTCATATCCAGCTTCTCATCCACTGTAACCCCTAGGTCCTTTTCCCAGAACTGCTGCGTAGGAAATCGGTCCCTAGTCTGTAGCAGTGCATGGGATTCTTCCGTCCTAAGTGCAGGACTCTGCACTTGTCTTTGCTGAACCTCATTAGATTTCCTTTGGCCCAATCCTCTAATTTGTCAAGGTCCCTCTGTATCCTATTCCTACCTCCAGCGTATCTACCACTCCTCCCAGTTTAGTGTCATCTGCAAACTTGCTGAGGGTGCAATCCATGCCATCCTCCAGATCATTAATGAAGATGTTGAACAAGACCAGCTCCAGGACCGACCCTTGGGGCACTCCGCTTGATACTGGCCGCTAACTAGACATGGAGCCATTGATCACTGTTGAGCCCGATGATCTAGCCAGCTTTCTATTCACCTTACAGTCCATTCATCCAGCCCATACTTCTTTAACTTGCTGGCAAGAATACTGTGGGAGACTGTATGAAAAGCTTTCCTAAAGTCAAAGAATAACATGTCCACTGCTTTCCCCTCATCCACAGAGCCAGTTAACTCATCATAGAAGGCAATTAGGTTAGTCAGGCATGACTTGCCCTTGGCGAATCCATGCTACTGTTCCTGATCACTTTCCTCTCCTCCAAGTGCTTCAGAATTGACTCCTTGAGGGACCTGCTCCATGATTTTTCCAGGGACTGAGGTGAGGCTGACTGGCCTGTAGTTCCCTGGATCCTCCATCTTGCCTTTTTTAAAGATGGGCACTACATTAGCCTTTTTCCAATCATCCGGGACCTCCCCTGATTGCCATGATTTTTCAAAGATCATGGCCAATGACTCTGCAATCACATCAGCCAACTCATTTAACATCCTCGGAGGCGGTGAATCCGGCCCCATGGACTTGTGCTCGTCCAGCTTTTATAAATAGTCCTGAACCACTTCTTTCTCCACAGAGGGCTGATCACCTCCTCCCCATACCGTGCTGCCTGGTGCAGTAGTCTGGGAGCTGACCTTGTTCGTGAAAACAGAGGCAAAAAAAGTATTGAGTACATTAGCTTTTTCCACATCCTCTGTCACTTTCCTTGACCACCTTCTTGTTGCTAACATAGCTGTAAAAAACCCTTCTTGTTACTCTTAACATCCCTTGCTATCTGCAACTCCAAGTGTGATTTGGCCTTCCTGATTTCACTCCTGCATGCCTGAGCAATATTTTTATACTCCTCCCTGGTCATTTGTCCAATCTTCCACTTCTTGTAAGCTTCTTTTTTGTGTTTAAGATCAGCAAGGATTTCACTGTTAAGCCAAGTTGGTCGCCTGCCATATTTGCTATTCTTTCTGCACATCGGGATGGTTTGCTCCTGCAACCTCAATAAGGATTCTTTAAAATATAGCCAGCTCTCCTGGATTCCTTTCCCCTTCATGTTAGTCTCCCAGGGGACCTTGCCCATTAGTTCCCTGAAGGAGTCAAAGTCTGCTTTTCTGAAGTTCAGGGTCTGTATTCTGCTGCTCTCCTTTCTTCCTTGTGTCAGGATCCTGAACTCGACCATCTCATAGTCACTGCTCCCAGGTTCCCATCCACTTTTGCTTCCCCTACTAATTCTTCCCTGTTTGTGAGCAGCAGGTCAAGAAGAGCTCTGCCCCTAGTTGGTTCTTCCAGCAGTTGCACCAGGAAATTGTCCCCTACACTTTCCAAAACTTCCTGGATTGTCTGTGCACTGCTGTATTGCTCTCCCAGCAGATATCGGGGTGACTGAAGTCCAACATGAGAACCAGGGCCTGTGATCTAGTACCGTCTGGTAGTTGCCTGAAGAAAGCCTCATCCACCTCATCCCCCTGGTCTGGTGGTCTATAGCAGACTCCCACCATGACATTACCCTTGTTGCTCACACTTCTAAACTGAATCCAGAGACTCTCAGGTTTTTCTGCAGTTTCATACTGGAGCTCTGAGCAGTCATACTACTCTCTTACATACAACGCAACTCCCCCACCTTTTCTGCCCTGCCTGTCCTTCCTGAACAGTTTATATCCATCCATGACAGTGCTCCAATCATGTGAGTTATCCCACCAAGTCTCTGTTATTCCAATCACATCATAATTCCTTGACTGTGCCAGGACTTCCAGTTCTCCCTGCTTGTTTCCCAGGCTTCTTGCATTTGTGTATAGGCACTTAAGATAACTCGCTGATCGTCCTGCTTTCTCAGTGTGAACCACGAGTCCTCCTCTCTTGTGCTCTCCTGCTCGTGCTTCCTCCTGGTATCCCACTTCCCTCAGGGCTTTGGTCTCCTTACCCCACCCCGGGCCAACGAACCTAGTTTAAAGCCCTCCTCACTAGGTTAGCCAGCCTTCTTGCAAACCCCAAGTAAGTTGGGCAGTGTCCTTTTCCCCTCTTCCAACCCTTATCTTCTATGATTCTATGACCCAGTAGGGCCAGGCTGCACTGGGGCCTAACCCTGTTTAGGTCAAACCACACCTGTTACTGAGGTGTCACAAGGGCACCAATGTGCCTTAAGCCATTTTAAACAAACCCCAAATCCACCCCGCACCCTCACCCGGATCAATACGGGCTGCTGAGCTGCCCAGCGTCTGAGCTGCTGCCTCATGGAGAACAAGGGAAATTCAAGTCCATGCCAGGAAAAGCAGGATGTGCCTTCCCCTCTCCTCACCCCATCCTACTGGGATCCGGAAGCTCTTTATCCGGCAGCTACGGGAGATCCTAACAGTACAAACACAGCAGCTGTTCTGTGCTCTGCAACGGGAGCTCGCACCCAAACTAAGACCTGATTAATCACAGATCCAGGGTTCTAGACTCTCCCCTCGCCCTGGGGTGCTAAAACACCACCAGAGACAGAGGGGAGTTAACATCTCCTCTCTAGGATGACACCTCTAATGACCTGCTTCCACTACAGATACGACCCACTGCCATTGCTGACTGGGAGTACAACTGGACTGGTGCTGACACAACTTAGCCGTACGTAGCCAAGGACAAACCACACTCAGGAGTTCCAGGCACTGGGGTGGAACCCAGCGTGAAGAACCTTCTGGGAGCCATGAAAGGTCAGAGATCCAAGAAGCCTTTTCCCTTCATTTAACCCTGGTCTATGGGGGGGGCGGGGGGCTAATTTACTCCCTCTCCCTCAACCTGAGCTCTGCAAACAGGAAGAATCGTGTCTGAAAGCTCCGCCCTGCCCTGAGACGCGGGGAATGAAACACCCTGGGCAGTGCCTGGACCCGGGGATTTCCCAGTCTGAGCACCTCACGGGGCTGCGACGGGCTTGTCAGCGTGTGCAGCACCCATGGGTGCTCTGACCCCAACGAAGCCTCACCCCCTGGCTGGGTGAAGTTGCCATTAGATGAAGGGGTTACAGTTCAGTGGCTCTCAGCACCCCACTACACACAGTGTCCCAGCAGCGACCCTGGCAGCACCTGGTACAAGGGGGCCAGGACCCCCCCAGTCACTATAGCAACGTCACCGTTCCATGTCAGTGACCGCTCAGTGCTGGGGGGTGGGGGGAGCGGTGTGGTTATCCTGACACCTCTGAATGCAGAGCCCAGAACTGCCCCCCCGACACCCAGCTCCCCCCTCCCTGCGCCCCCCAGCCGGACTGCCCCCCGACACCCAGCTCCCCCCTCCCTGCACCCCGCAGCCCGACTGCCCCCCACACCCAGCTCCCCCTCCCTGCCCCCCCCACCCCGACTGCCCCCCCCACCCAGCTCCCCCCTCCCTGCACCCCCCAGCCCGACTGCCCCCCCACACCCAGCTCCCCCCTCCCTGCACCCCCCAGCCCGACTGCCCCCCCCACACCCAGCTCCCCCCTCCCTGCACCCCCCAGCCCGACTGCCCCCCCCACACCCAGCTCCCCCCTCCCTGCACCCCCCAGCCCGACTGCCCCCCCGACACCCAACTCCCTGCACTCCCCAGCCCGACTGCCCCCCACACCCAGCTCCTCCCTCCCTGCACCCCCCAGCCCGACTGCCCCCCCGACAACCAGCTCCCCCCTCCCTGCACCCCGACTGCCCCCCCACACCCAGCTCCCCCCTCCCTGCACCCCCCAGCCCAGCTGTCCCCCGACACCTAGCTCCCCCCTCCCTGCACCCCCCAGCCCGACTGCCCCCCCACACCCAGCTCCCCCCTCCCTGCACCTCCCAGCCCGAAAGCCCCCCCACACCCAGCTCCCCCTTCCCTGCATCCCCCAGCCCGACTGCCCCCCGACACCCAGGTCCCCCTCCCTGCGCCCCCCAGCCCGACTGCCCCCCCACACCCAGCTCCCCCCTCCCTGCGCCCCCCAGCCCGACTGCCCCCCCACACCCAGCTCCCCCCTCCCCGGGGTCTCCCCCCGATACTCACGGCAGTGGCCCCCCGGCAGGGCTACAGCCCCCAGCAGCAGCAGGCGCAGCGCCAGGGCCATGCCCGGTCTCGGCCCCACAACCCGAGAACCCCGCGGGGCGCTGAGACCGGACTCCAGCTCCCAGCTACTGGCCGTGTGAGCCTCCAGTCTGCAGGGATTGGCTGAGAGGGGACCATCCCGCCAATAGCGGCGCGCAGCCCCGCCTCCGTCACCGGTCGCTGGGCAGAACCCGCTGGGCCGGCTGGCGAAAGGGAACCGAATGTCTGAGCCGGGGGGGCGGGGGCGGGGGCGGGATGAGAGTTTGGCCCCGGGGCTGTAATGGGCGGAGCCGCCATTAGCTCGGCCGGGCTCTGGCCCCGCCTCTCTGGGGTCAGCTGGTCCGTGTGTTCCGAGGCTGGAACTCGGGGGGCCGCACCCCCGGGCTGGGGGCGGTGGCACTAGGGGAAGGGGTCACAGTTCGGGTCAGGGGCTCTCAGCCCCCCACTACACACAGTGTCCCAGCAGCGCCCTTAGCTCTAGTCGGACCTGCAGCCCCCAGGCCCGAGACCCCTTCCTGGAGCTCAGTGACTTGTCTGTCCGGCTGGGAACTTTAATCATTTTCTGGATTTCATGAATTAACCCCTTCCCGCCCCTCTCCCTTTGCGGGGAGTGACCCCACAACAACCCCTGGCACTCCTACAGCCTCACTGCCCCCAGTGATTTGCCCTGGAAGCAGCAAATCTAGGGCTAGAACCCAGGAGTCCTGGCTCCAGCCCCCTGATCTAAGCACAAGGAGATGGTGACCCAACTCCTGTATTTTCTTTGCTTTTGCAAGTCATGGGGCTGTTTACCTCATTTCGGGGAATTATTTTTCGTTAGTCTCCTCTTGGGGGCAGAGGAGGTACCAAGGCTCTGGGGCCTGAGACGTTTGCCCCGTGCTGCAGGACAGTCACTGTGGGCGTTAGTATCACTGGGCTTTGCACACTGCCCTGGGCCGGTCTCTCCTGGTCTGGGGAGCCAGGCTAATGGGAAACTTCCCCAGCTGGGATGCTGTCAAGGCTGATTCCCCACGCTGGCACTT
>NW_027053083.1:0-62000 GCF_011386835.1 Chrysemys picta bellii | reverse complement strand
CCAGCCTGGGACCCAGGAGACCCATTGTCATTTCCCAGCTCTGCCACAGATGCTCTGCGTGGCCTCGGGCAAATCCCTTATTCCCTCTGTGCTGCAGTTCCCTGTCTGTTCAGTGGAGGTAGCAGCCAGGCCGTGCCCTGCAGGGGGCGGTTAGAATAAATGCAATCGAGGTTGGGCAGTGCTCTGATGCCACGGGGATGAGGGCCAGGATGGTGCCTAAGACAGACCAAAAGCAAGGGGGAGCTACACAGCTGGTGGTGAGAGGGGTTTGGCCTTTGACAGTCTGCTCTGGGTGGGGAAGGACAGGCTCTAAAGCCCCGGCCAGGCCAAAACTAATCTGGGCTGGGGCATCCCAGGGCTGGGCAGTCACACATTGGCTGGCTTGTGACTCGCCTGCCTATTGTGACATGCCCCCTGCTGGCTGCCAAAGCCTCATCCCCTCACTGCCAGGCTTGGCTCTGGCAGAGCTAGAGCTGGCACGTGCCGCTGGGAAAGCTGATCCGGCTGTTTCAGCTCCGCCACTGGTAGCAGAAAGTGGGTGGCCCATATACACGCTGGCTTCTGCCCACTCCTGACTCCAGGTAGGAGAATCTTCTATTGCCCGCCTCTGCTTTTCCATTGCATCGCCAGCCACACCGAGCCTTCCCCGGGCTCCTCGCTGGGCGGTGCATGTCTACCAAGTGCCCCTTTATCCCCCCACCTAGAGACTTAAGAAATGTGTAGGAGAAACTGAGGCACCCCTACAGTATTCAGAGGAAACATTAAGAACAGTCCCACTTCGTCACAGTGAGGGAGTTGGGGGGCAGTAAGCCAGACACCCACATCTACCCTTCACTCCTCGTCCCCAGCCAGCTCCAAATTGAAACTCTCCACCCCCTTCTCTCTGGCCTTTGTCTCTTTCCCGGGCCAGGAGGTCACCTGATCTTTGTTCTCCAACACCTTTATCTATCCCGTTGCAGGGGGGAAGGGCCCCGGCCATTAGTTGCCAGGAGACAGAGTGTTGGCCATTTATGCACACTGGCCTTTATCCCCCCATCTAGAGACTTAAGAAATGCATAGGGGAAACTGAGGCACCCCTACAGTATTCAGAGGAAACATTAAGAACAGTCCCACTTCGTCACAGTGAGGGAGTTGGAGAGTCTGTGGGAAGCCCCCTCTCTTGTGAAATCAACCACCCCCAGACGGTGCAAGCCGCTCCAGATCAGGGGAAGGGGCCAGCTGTGAATTTGGAGCCAGATCCTGGTTTGGATCTGAATCCACTGGCGCTGCGGAGCGTTCAGCTGTGGGGAGCTAGCTCCCGCCCGTGCCAGATCACAAAGTGCCACTTCAGCCAGCCGCCTGCCAGGCTCTGGCAGTGCCCTGTGTGGAGCTGCAGCTGGGCCCTCCAGAGCCGAGCTGCTGCTCCTCCTCTCTGCTGGCCAGCCGGCCGCAGCTCCTCGGCACCTGCCCGCTCAGCCCCACCTCAGTGCTCCTGCCTCCCCAATCTCCTCCCTGGCGCTGCACCTCGCCCCCTGCACCTGGCAAGTCAATACCCAGCGGGGCCGGGAGCCAAGCGTCCCGGGAGCCATCTGTAAGGTGCTGATTCCCTCCTGTGCTGGGCTCCAGCTAATCCACAAGCCAGGAACTGGCCTTGTGTCTCCCAGAGCAGGTATATCAGTCTCACAGCAGCAGCTCAGTGGCTCAACATCACTCCAGGGCCAGGAACTCGCTCCTGCCTGACATAGGCAAGAGGCTGAGCCTGCTCCAGCCCTGTTCCTAGTCCTACTCCAGCCCTGGTCTCGCTCCAGCCTTGCTCCACCCATGCTCTGCCCCGCCCCCTGAGTCCAGCTCCAACCACTAGGCCTGACCACCTCCATCACCTTTTCTGACACCATCACTTCCATAGGAAATGGCACTGAGGTTGCCGGGGGAACAGGAATTCTCAGGGTGCCAGGAGACATTGTTCTATTTACCAGGACAGTCCGATGCCAGGACAGTGCCCCTGAGCGCTGGAGAGGACTAGGGCTGCATTAGGACACCAGAAGTGCAGCTGCTGGAGAGTCAGCAGAACCGCCCGGAGACAGCCACGCTTGCCTCCCAGCCCGGGAAGCCCAGAGACCCAGAGCGTAGACGTCTCTCAGAGCATCTCTGCCAGCAGGAGACATTGGGTGAGGAATAGAGCCGTCCCGCCTTCGGGCAGGAGGCATTCAGGAGCCCCAGCGTGGGGGGAATCGGGCTGCGTGTGTACAATGTCTAGCACCGCGGGGCCCTGATCCGGGACTGAGCTCTCTGGGCACTGCTGAAATACAAAGGAGAACAGCAGGGCTGGAGGATTTACAGGCTCCGTGTGAGGAGGGCTGGTTGGGTTGAGCCAGCAGTGAGTCCCCAGTAACACAGAGCTGCGCTAGTGATGGAAAATCTATTTTGTCTTCCCTACCTAGCACAGTTCACAACTTAGCACTGACCAGCTGCAAGGATCCTGGCGGGCCCTGGTATGGTTGTAGCAGCAGACTCAATGTTCGGGAAAAGCGAGATCTGTGCAATAGGCAATGTAGTTCCATCTGGGCACCAGCCAGCTCCTGTGCCCCAGAGAGCTCTCACAGCTCACACTGAACCAGGGGCAAAGGAGGCAGGAGGTTGAAAGAGAAGATGCCAGCCTGGGACCCAGGAGACCCATTGTCATTTCCCAGCTCTGCCACAGATGCTCTGCGTGGCCTCGGGCAAATCCCTTATTCCCTCTGTGCTGCAGTTCCCTGTCTGTTCAGTGGAGGTAGCAGCCAGGCCGTGCCCTGCAGGGGGCGGTTAGAATAAATGCAATCGAGGTTGGGCAGTGCTCTGATGCCACGGGGATGAGGGCCAGGATGGTGCCTAAGACAGACCAAAAGCAAGGGGGAGCTACACAGCTGGTGGTGAGAGGGGTTTGGCCTTTGACAGTCTGCTCTGGGTGGGGAAGGACAGGCTCTAAAGCCCCGGCCAGGCCAAAACTAATCTGGGCTGGGGCATCCCAGGGCTGGGCAGTCACACATTGGCTGGCTTGTGACTCGCCTGCCTATTGTGACATGCCCCCTGCTGGCTGCCAAAGCCTCATCCCCTCACTGCCAGGCTTGGCTCTGGCAGAGCTAGAGCTGGCACGTGCCGCTGGGAAAGCTGATCCGGCTGTTTCAGCTCCGCCACTGGTAGCAGAAAGTGGGTGGCCCATATACACGCTGGCTTCTGCCCACTCCTGACTCCAGGTAGGAGAATCTTCTATTGCCCGCCTCTGCTTTTCCATTGCATCGCCAGCCACACCGAGCCTTCCCCGGGCTCCTCGCTGGGCGGTGCATGTCTACCAAGTGCCCCTTTATCCCCCCACCTAGAGACTTAAGAAATGTGTAGGAGAAACTGAGGCACCCCTACAGTATTCAGAGGAAACATTAAGAACAGTCCCACTTGGTCACAGTGAGGGAGTTGGGGGGCAGTAAGCCAGACACCCACATCTACACTTCACTCCTCGTCCCCAGCCAGCTCCAAATTGAAACTCTCCACCCCCTTCTCTCTGGCCTTTGTCTCTTTCCCGGGCCAGGAGGTCACCTGATCTTTGTTCTCCAACACCTTTATCTATCCCGTTGCAGGGGGGAAGGGCCCCGGCCATTAGTTGCCAGGAGACAGAGTGTTGGCCATTTATGCACACTGGCCTTTATCCCCCCATCTAGAGACTTAAGAAATGCATAGGGGAAACTGAGGCACCCCTACAGTATTCAGAGGAAACATTAAGAACAGTCCCACTTCGTCACAGTGAGGGAGTTGGAGAGTCTGTGGGAAGCCCCCTCTCTTGTGAAATCAACCACCCCCAGACGGTGCGAGCCGCTCCAGATCAGGGGAAGGGGCCAGCTGTGAATTTGGAGCCAGATCCTGGTTTGCATCTGAAACCACTGGCGCTGCGGAGCGTTCAGCTGTGGGGAGCTAGCTCCCGCCCGTGCCAGATCACAAAGTGCCACTTCAGCCAGCTGCCTGCCAGGCTCTGGCAGTGCCCTGTGTGGAGCTGCAGCTGGGCCCTCCAGAGCCGAGCTGCTGCTCCTCCTCTCTGCTGGCCAGCCAGCCGCAGCTCCTCGGCATCTGCCCGCTCAGCCCCACCTCAGTGCTCCTGCCTCCCCAATCTCCTCCCTGGCGCTGCACCTCGGCCCCTGCACCTGGCAAGTCAATACCCAGCGGGGCCGGGAGCCAAGCGTCCCGGGAGCCATCTGTAAGGTGCTGATTCCCTCCTGTGCTGGGCTCCAGCTAATCCACAAGCCAGGAACTGGCCTTGTGTCTCCCAGAGCAGGTATATCAGTCTCACAGCAGCAGCTCAGTGGCTCAACATCACTCCAGGGCCAGGAACTCGCTCCTGCCTGACATAGGCAAGAGGCTGAGCCTGCTCCAGCCCTGTTCCTAGTCCTACTCCAGCCCTGGTCTCGCTCCAGCCTTGCTCCACCCATGCTCTGCCCCGCCCCCTGAGTCCAGCTCCAACCACTAGGCCTGACCACCTCCATCACCTTTTCTGACACCATCACTTCCATAGGAAATGGCACTGAGGTTGCCGGGGGAACAGGAATTCTCAGGGTGCCAGGAGACATTGTTCTATTTACCAGGACAGTCCGATGCCAGGACAGTGCCCCTGAGCGCTGGAGAGGACTAGGGCTGCATTAGGACACCAGAAGTGCAGCTGCTGGAGAGTCAGCAGAACCGCCCGGAGACAGCCACGCTTGCCTCCCAGCCCGGGAAGCCCAGAGACCCAGAGCGTAGACGTCTCTCAGAGCATCTCTGCCAGCAGGAGACATTGGGTGAGGAATAGAGCCGTCCCGCCTTCGGGCAGGAGGCATTCAGGAGCCCCAGCGTGGGGGGAATCGGGCTGCGTGTGTACAATGTCTAGCACCGCGGGGCCCTGATCCGGGACTGAGCTCTCTGGGCACTGCTGAAATACAAAGGAGAACAGCAGGGCTGGAGGATTTACAGGCTCCGTGTGAGGAGGGCTGGTTGGGTTGAGCCAGCAGTGAGTCCCCAGTAACACAGAGCTGCGCTAGTGATGGAAAATCTATTTTGTCTTCCCTACCTAGCACAGTTCACAACTTAGCACTGACCAGCTGCAAGGATCCTGGCGGGCCCTGGTATGGTTGTAGCAGCAGACTCAATGTTCGGGAAAAGCGAGATCTGTGCAATAGGCAATGTAGTTCCATCTGGGCACCAGCCAGCTCCTGTGCCCCAGAGAGCTCTCACAGCTCACACTGAACCAGGGGCAAAGGAGGCAGGAGGTTGAAAGAGAAGATGCCAGCCTGGGACCCAGGAGACCCATTGTCATTTCCCAGCTCTGCCACAGATGCTCTGCGTGGCCTCGGGCAAATCCCTTATTCCCTCTGTGCTGCAGTTCCCTGTCTGTTCAGTGGAGGTAGCAGCCAGGCCGTGCCCTGCAGGGGGCGGTTAGAATAAATGCAATCGAGGTTGGGCAGTGCTCTGATGCCACGGGGATGAGGGCCAGGATGGTGCCTAAGACAGACCAAAAGCAAGGGGGAGCTACACAGCTGGTGGTGAGAGGGGTTTGGCCTTTGACAGTCTGCTCTGGGTGGGGAAGGACAGGCTCTAAAGCCCCGGCCAGGCCAAAACTAATCTGGGCTGGGGCATCCCAGGGCTGGGCAGTCACACATTGGCTGGCTTGTGACTCGCCTGCCTATTGTGACATGCCCCCTGCTGGCTGCCAAAGCCTCATCCCCTCACTGCCAGGCTTGGCTCTGGCAGAGCTAGAGCTGGCACGTGCCGCTGGGAAAGCTGATCCGGCTGTTTCAGCTCCGCCACTGGTAGCAGAAAGTGGGTGGCCCATATACACGCTGGCTTCTGCCCACTCCTGACTCCAGGTAGGAGAATCTTCTATTGCCCGCCTCTGCTTTTCCATTGCATCGCCAGCCACACCGAGCCTTCCCCGGGCTCCTCGCTGGGCGGTGCATGTCTACCAAGTGCCCCTTTATCCCCCCACCTAGAGACTTAAGAAATGTGTAGGAGAAACTGAGGCACCCCTACAGTATTCAGAGGAAACATTAAGAACAGTCCCACTTGGTCACAGTGAGGGAGTTGGGGGGCAGTAAGCCAGACACCCACATCTACACTTCACTCCTCGTCCCCAGCCAGCTCCAAATTGAAACTCTCCACCCCCTTCTCTCTGGCCTTTGTCTCTTTCCCGGGCCAGGAGGTCACCTGATCTTTGTTCTCCAACACCTTTATCTATCCCGTTGCAGGGGGGAAGGGCCCCGGCCATTAGTTGCCAGGAGACAGAGTGTTGGCCATTTATGCACACTGGCCTTTATCCCCCCATCTAGAGACTTAAGAAATGCATAGGGGAAACTGAGGCACCCCTACAGTATTCAGAGGAAACATTAAGAACAGTCCCACTTCGTCACAGTGAGGGAGTTGGAGAGTCTGTGGGAAGCCCCCTCTCTTGTGAAATCAACCACCCCCAGACGGTGCGAGCCGCTCCAGATCAGGGGAAGGGGCCAGCTGTGAATTTGGAGCCAGATCCTGGTTTGCATCTGAAACCACTGGCGCTGCGGAGCGTTCAGCTGTGGGGAGCTAGCTCCCGCCCGTGCCAGATCACAAAGTGCCACTTCAGCCAGCCGCCTGCCAGGCTCTGGCAGTGCCCTGTGTGGAGCTGCAGCTGGGCCCTCCAGAGCCGAGCTGCTGCTCCTCCTCTCTGCTGGCCAGCCAGCCGCAGCTCCTCGGCATCTGCCCGCTCAGCCCCACCTCAGTGCTCCTGCCTCCCCAATCTCCTCCCTGGCGCTGCACCTCGGCCCCTGCACCTGGCAAGTCAATACCCAGCGGGGCCGGGAGCCAAGCGTCCCGGGAGCCATCTGTAAGGTGCTGATTCCCTCCTGTGCTGGGCTCCAGCTAATCCACAAGCCAGGAACTGGCCTTGTGTCTCCCAGAGCAGGTATATCAGTCTCACAGCAGCAGCTCAGTGGCTCAACATCACTCCAGGGCCAGGAACTCGCTCCTGCCTGACATAGGCAAGAGGCTGAGCCTGCTCCAGCCCTGTTCCTAGTCCTACTCCAGCCCTGGTCTCGCTCCAGCCTTGCTCCACCCATGCTCTGCCCCGCCCCCTGAGTCCAGCTCCAACCACTAGGCCTGACCACCTCCATCACCTTTTCTGACACCATCACTTCCATAGGAAATGGCACTGAGGTTGCCGGGGGAACAGGAATTCTCAGGGTGCCAGGAGACATTGTTCTATTTACCAGGACAGTCCGATGCCAGGACAGTGCCCCTGAGCGCTGGAGAGGACTAGGGCTGCATTAGGACACCAGAAGTGCAGCTGCTGGAGAGTCAGCAGAACCGCCCGGAGACAGCCACGCTTGCCTCCCAGCCCGGGAAGCCCAGAGACCCAGAGCGTAGACGTCTCTCAGAGCATCTCTGCCAGCAGGAGACATTGGGTGAGGAATAGAGCCGTCCCGCCTTCGGGCAGGAGGCATTCAGGAGCCCCAGCGTGGGGGGAATCGGGCTGCGTGTGTACAATGTCTAGCACCGCGGGGCCCTGATCCGGGACTGAGCTCTCTGGGCACTGCTGAAATACAAAGGAGAACAGCAGGGCTGGAGGATTTACAGGCTCCGTGTGAGGAGGGCTGGTTGGGTTGAGCCAGCAGTGAGTCCCCAGTAACACAGAGCTGCGCTAGTGATGGAAAATCTATTTTGTCTTCCCTACCTAGCACAGTTCACAACTTAGCACTGACCAGCTGCAAGGATCCTGGCGGGCCCTGGTATGGTTGTAGCAGCAGACTCAATGTTCGGGAAAAGCGAGATCTGTGCAATAGGCAATGTAGTTCCATCTGGGCACCAGCCAGCTCCTGTGCCCCAGAGAGCTCTCACAGCTCACACTGAACCAGGGGCAAAGGAGGCAGGAGGTTGAAAGAGAAGATGCCAGCCTGGGACCCAGGAGACCCATTGTCATTTCCCAGCTCTGCCACAGATGCTCTGCGTGGCCTCGGGCAAATCCCTTATTCCCTCTGTGCTGCAGTTCCCTGTCTGTTCAGTGGAGGTAGCAGCCAGGCCGTGCCCTGCAGGGGGCGGTTAGAATAAATGCAATCGAGGTTGGGCAGTGCTCTGATGCCACGGGGATGAGGGCCAGGATGGTGCCTAAGACAGACCAAAAGCAAGGGGGAGCTACACAGCTGGTGGTGAGAGGGGTTTGGCCTTTGACAGTCTGCTCTGGGTGGGGAAGGACAGGCTCTAAAGCCCCGGCCAGGCCAAAACTAATCTGGGCTGGGGCATCCCAGGGCTGGGCAGTCACACATTGGCTGGCTTGTGACTCGCCTGCCTATTGTGACATGCCCCCTGCTGGCTGCCAAAGCCTCATCCCCTCACTGCCAGGCTTGGCTCTGGCAGAGCTAGAGCTGGCACGTGCCGCTGGGAAAGCTGATCCGGCTGTTTCAGCTCCGCCACTGGTAGCAGAAAGTGGGTGGCCCATATACACGCTGGCTTCTGCCCACTCCTGACTCCAGGTAGGAGAATCTTCTATTGCCCGCCTCTGCTTTTCCATTGCATCGCCAGCCACACCGAGCCTTCCCCGGGCTCCTCGCTGGGCGGTGCATGTCTACCAAGTGCCCCTTTATCCCCCCACCTAGAGACTTAAGAAATGTGTAGGAGAAACTGAGGCACCCCTACAGTATTCAGAGGAAACATTAAGAACAGTCCCACTTCGTCACAGTGAGGGAGTTGGGGGGCAGTAAGCCAGACACCCACATCTACACTTCACTCCTCGTCCCATGCCAGCTCCAAATTGAAACTCTCCACCCCCTTCTCTCTGGCCTTTGTCTCTTTCCCGGGCCAGGAGGTCACCTGATCTTTGTTCTCCAACACCTTTATCTATCCCGTTGCAGGGGGGAAGGGCCCCGGCCATTAGTTGCCAGGAGACAGAGTGTTGGCCATTTATGCACACTGGCCTTTATCCCCCCATCTAGAGACTTAAGAAATGCATAGGGGAAACTGAGGCACCCCTACAGTATTCAGAGGAAACATTAAGAACAGTCCCACTTCGTCACAGTGAGGGAGTTGGAGAGTCTGTGGGAAGCCCCCTCTCTTGTGAAATCAACCACCCCCAGACGGTGCGAGCCGCTCCAGATCAGGGGAAGGGGCCAGCTGTGAATTTGGAGCCAGATCCTGGTTTGGATCTGAATCCACCGGCGCTGCGGAGCGTTCAGCTGTGGGGAGCTAGCTCCCGCCCGTGCCAGATCACAAAGTGCCACTTCAGCCAGCCGCCTGCCAGGCTCTGGCAGTGCCCTGTGTGGAGCTGCAGCTGGGCCCTCCAGAGCCGAGCTGCTGCTCCTCCTCTCTGCTGGCCAGCCAGCCGCAGCTCCTCGGCACCTGCCCGCTCAGCCCCACCTCAGTGCTCCTGCCTCCCCAATCTCCTCCCTGGCGCTGCACCTCGCCCCCTGCACCTGGCAAGTCAATACCCAGCGGGGCGGGGAGCCAAGCGTCCCGGGAGCCATCTGTAAGGTGCTGATTCCCTCCTGTGCTGGGCTCCAGCTAATCCACAAGCCAGGAACTGGCCTTGTGTCTCCCAGAGCAGGTATATCAGTCTCACAGCAGCAGCTCAGTCTGCTCAACATCACTCCAGGGCCAGGAACTCGCTCCTGCCTGACATAGGCAAGAGGCTGAGCCTGCTCCAGCCCTGTTCCTAGTCCTACTCCAGCCCTGGTCTCGCTCCAGCCTTGCTCCACCCATGCTCTGCCCCGCCCCCTGAGTCCAGCTCCAACCACTAGGCCTGACCACCTCCATCACCTTTTCTGACACCATCACTTCCATAGGAAATGGCACTGAGGTTGCCGGGGGAACAGGAATTCTCAGGGTGCCAGGAGACATTGTTCTATTTACCAGGACAGTCCGATGCCAGGACAGTGCCCCTGAGCGCTGGAGAGGACTAGGGCTGCATTAGGACACCAGAAGTGCAGCTGCTGGAGAGTCAGCAGAACCGCCCGGAGACAGCCACGCTTGCCTCCCAGCCCGGGAAGCCCAGAGACCCAGAGCGTAGACGTCTCTCAGAGCATCTCTGCCAGCAGGAGACATTGGGTGAGGAATAGAGCCGTCCCGCCTTCGGGCAGGAGGCATTCAGGAGCCCCAGCGTGGGGGGAATCGGGCTGCGTGTGTACAATGTCTAGCACCGCGGGGCCCTGATCCGGGACTGAGCTCTCTGGGCACTGCTGAAATACAAAGGAGAACAGCAGGGCTGGAGGATTTACAGGCTCCGTGTGAGGAGGGCTGGTTGGGTTGAGCCAGCAGTGAGTCCCCAGTAACACAGAGCTGCGCTAGTGATGGAAAATCTATTTTGTCTTCCCTACCTAGCACAGTTCACAACTTAGCACTGACCAGCTGCAAGGATCCTGGCGGGCCCTGGTATGGTTGTAGCAGCAGACTCAATGTTCGGGAAAAGCGAGATCTGTGCAATAGGCAATGTAGTTCCATCTGGGCACCAGCCAGCTCCTGTGCCCCAGAGAGCTCTCACAGCTCACACTGAACCAGGGGCAAAGGAGGCAGGAGGTTGAAAGAGAAGATGCCAGCCTGGGACCCAGGAGACCCATTGTCATTTCCCAGCTCTGCCACAGATGCTCTGCGTGGCCTCGGGCAAATCCCTTATTCCCTCTGTGCTGCAGTTCCCTGTCTGTTCAGTGGAGGTAGCAGCCAGGCCGTGCCCTGCAGGGGGCGGTTAGAATAAATGCAATCGAGGTTGGGCAGTGCTCTGATGCCACGGGGATGAGGGCCAGGATGGTGCCTAAGACAGACCAAAAGCAAGGGGGAGCTACACAGCTGGTGGTGAGAGGGGTTTGGCCTTTGACAGTCTGCTCTGGGTGGGGAAGGACAGGCTCTAAAGCCCCGGCCAGGCCAAAACTAATCTGGGCTGGGGCATCCCAGGGCTGGGCAGTCACACATTGGCTGGCTTGTGACTCGCCTGCCTATTGTGACATGCCCCCTGCTGGCTGCCAAAGCCTCATCCCCTCACTGCCAGGCTTGGCTCTGGCAGAGCTAGAGCTGGCACGTGCCGCTGGGAAAGCTGATCCGGCTGTTTCAGCTCCGCCACTGGTAGCAGAAAGTGGGTGGCCCATATACACGCTGGCTTCTGCCCACTCCTGACTCCAGGTAGGAGAATCTTCTATTGCCCGCCTCTGCTTTTCCATTGCATCGCCAGCCACACCGAGCCTTCCCCGGGCTCCTCGCTGGGCGGTGCATGTCTACCAAGTGCCCCTTTATCCCCCCACCTAGAGACTTAAGAAATGTGTAGGAGAAACTGAGGCACCCCTACAGTATTCAGAGGAAACATTAAGAACAGTCCCACTTCGTCACAGTGAGGGAGTTGGGGGGCAGTAAGCCAGACACCCACATCTACACTTCACTCCTCGTCCCATGCCAGCTCCAAATTGAAACTCTCCACCCCCTTCTCTCTGGCCTTTGTCTCTTTCCCGGGCCAGGAGGTCACCTGATCTTTGTTCTCCAACACCTTTATCTATCCCGTTGCAGGGGGGAAGGGCCCCGGCCATTAGTTGCCAGGAGACAGAGTGTTGGCCATTTATGCACACTGGCCTTTATCCCCCCATCTAGAGACTTAAGAAATGCATAGGGGAAACTGAGGCACCCCTACAGTATTCAGAGGAAACATTAAGAACAGTCCCACTTCGTCACAGTGAGGGAGTTGGAGAGTCTGTGGGAAGCCCCCTCTCTTGTGAAATCAACCACCCCCAGACGGTGCGAGCCGCTCCAGATCAGGGGAAGGGGCCAGCTGTGAATTTGGAGCCAGATCCTGGTTTGGATCTGAATCCACCGGCGCTGCGGAGCGTTCAGCTGTGGGGAGCTAGCTCCCGCCCGTGCCAGATCACAAAGTGCCACTTCAGCCAGCCGCCTGCCAGACTCTGGCAGTGCCCTGTGTGGAGCTGCAGCTGGGCCCTCCAGAGCCGAGCTGCTGCTCCTCCTCTCTGCTGGCCAGCCAGCCGCAGCTCCTCGGCACCTGCCCGCTCAGCCCCACCTCAGTGCTCCTGCCTCCCCAATCTCCTCCCTGGCGCTGCACCTCGCCCCCTGCACCTGGCAAGTCAATACCCAGCGGGGCCGGGAGCCAAGCGTCCCGGGAGCCATCTGTAAGGTGCTGATTCCCTCCTGTGCTGGGCTCCAGCTAATCCACAAGCCAGGAACTGGCCTTGTGTCTCCCAGAGCAGGTATATCAGTCTCACAGCAGCAGCTCAGTCTGCTCAACATCACTCCAGGGCCAGGAACTCGCTCCTGCCTGACATAGGCAAGAGGCTGAGCCTGCTCCAGCCCTGTTCCTAGTCCTACTCCAGCCCTGGTCTCGCTCCAGCCTTGCTCCACCCATGCTCTGCCCCGCCCCCTGAGTCCAGCTCCAACCACTAGGCCTGACCACCTCCATCACCTTTTCTGACACCATCACTTCCATAGGAAATGGCACTGAGGTTGCCGGGGGAACAGGAATTCTCAGGGTGCCAGGAGACATTGTTCTATTTACCAGGACAGTCCGATGCCAGGACAGTGCCCCTGAGCGCTGGAGAGGACTAGGGCTGCATTAGGACACCAGAAGTGCAGCTGCTGGAGAGTCAGCAGAACCGCCCGGAGACAGCCACGCTTGCCTCCCAGCCCGGGAAGCCCAGAGACCCAGAGCGTAGACGTCTCTCAGAGCATCTCTGCCAGCAGGAGACATTGGGTGAGGAATAGAGCCGTCCCGCCTTCGGGCAGGAGGCATTCAGGAGCCGCAGCGTGGGGGGAATCGGGCTGCGTGTGTACAATGTCTAGCACCGCGGGGCCCTGATCCGGGACTGAGCTCTCTGGGCACTGCTGAAATACAAAGGAGAACAGCAGGGCTGGAGGATTTACAGGCTCCGTGTGAGGAGGGCTGGTTGGGTTGAGCCAGCAGTGAGTCCCCAGTAACACAGAGCTGCGCTAGTGATGGAAAATCTATTTTGTCTTCCCTACCTAGCACAGTTCACAACTTAGCACTGACCAGCTGCAAGGATCCTGGCGGGCCCTGGTATGGTTGTAGCAGCAGACTCAATGTTCGGGAAAAGCGAGATCTGTGCAATAGGCAATGTAGTTCCATCTGGGCACCAGCCAGCTCCTGTGCCCCAGAGAGCTCTCACAGCTCACACTGAACCAGGGGCAAAGGAGGCAGGAGGTTGAAAGAGAAGATGCCAGCCTGGGACCCAGGAGACCCATTGTCATTTCCCAGCTCTGCCACAGATGCTCTGCGTGGCCTCGGGCAAATCCCTTATTCCCTCTGTGCTGCAGTTCCCTGTCTGTTCAGTGGAGGTAGCAGCCAGGCCGTGCCCTGCAGGGGGCGGTTAGAATAAATGCAATCGAGGTTGGGCAGTGCTCTGATGCCACGGGGATGAGGGCCAGGATGGTGCCTAAGACAGACCAAAAGCAAGGGGGAGCTACACAGCTGGTGGTGAGAGGGGTTTGGCCTTTGACAGTCTGCTCTGGGTGGGGAAGGACAGGCTCTAAAGCCCCGGCCAGGCCAAAACTAATCTGGGCTGGGGCATCCCAGGGCTGGGCAGTCACACATTGGCTGGCTTGTGACTCGCCTGCCTATTGTGACATGCCCCCTGCTGGCTGCCAAAGCCTCATCCCCTCACTGCCAGGCTTGGCTCTGGCAGAGCTAGAGCTGGCACGTGCCGCTGGGAAAGCTGATCCGGCTGTTTCAGCTCCGCCACTGGTAGCAGAAAGTGGGTGGCCCATATACACGCTGGCTTCTGCCCACTCCTGACTCCAGGTAGGAGAATCTTCTATTGCCCGCCTCTGCTTTTCCATTGCATCGCCAGCCACACCGAGCCTTCCCCGGGCTCCTCGCTGGGCGGTGCATGTCTACCAAGTGCCCCTTTATCCCCCCACCTAGAGACTTAAGAAATGTGTAGGAGAAACTGAGGCACCCCTACAGTATTCAGAGGAAACATTAAGAACAGTCCCACTTCGTCACAGTGAGGGAGTTGGGGGGCAGTAAGCCAGACACCCACATCTACACTTCACTCCTCGTCCCATGCCAGCTCCAAATTGAAACTCTCCACCCCCTTCTCTCTGGCCTTTGTCTCTTTCCCGGGCCAGGAGGTCACCTGATCTTTGTTCTCCAACACCTTTATCTATCCCGTTGCAGGGGGGAAGGGCCCCGGCCATTAGTTGCCAGGAGACAGAGTGTTGGCCATTTATGCACACTGGCCTTTATCCCCCCATCTAGAGACTTAAGAAATGCATAGGGGAAACTGAGGCACCCCTACAGTATTCAGAGGAAACATTAAGAACAGTCCCACTTCGTCACAGTGAGGGAGTTGGAGAGTCTGTGGGAAGCCCCCTCTCTTGTGAAATCAACCACCCCCAGACGGTGCGAGCCGCTCCAGATCAGGGGAAGGGGCCAGCTGTGAATTTGGAGCCAGATCCTGGTTTGGATCTGAATCCACCGGCGCTGCGGAGCGTTCAGCTGTGGGGAGCTAGCTCCCGCCCGTGCCAGATCACAAAGTGCCACTTCAGCCAGCCGCCTGCCAGGCTCTGGCAGTGCCCTGTGTGGAGCTGCAGCTGGGCCCTCCAGAGCCGAGCTGCTGCTCCTCCTCTCTGCTGGCCAGCCAGCCGCAGCTCCTCGGCACCTGCCCGCTCAGCCCCACCTCAGTGCTCCTGCCTCCCCAATCTCCTCCCTGGCGCTGCACCTCGCCCCCTGCACCTGGCAAGTCAATACCCAGCGGGGCCGGGAGCCAAGCGTCCCGGGAGCCATCTGTAAGGTGCTGATTCCCTCCTGTGCTGGGCTCCAGCTAATCCACAAGCCAGGAACTGGCCTTGTGTCTCCCAGAGCAGGTATATCAGTCTCACAGCAGCAGCTCAGTCTGCTCAACATCACTCCAGGGCCAGGAACTCGCTCCTGCCTGACATAGGCAAGAGGCTGAGCCTGCTCCAGCCCTGTTCCTAGTCCTACTCCAGCCCTGGTCTCGCTCCAGCCTTGCTCCACCCATGCTCTGCCCCGCCCCCTGAGTCCAGCTCCAACCACTAGGCCTGACCACCTCCATCACCTTTTCTGACACCATCACTTCCATAGGAAATGGCACTGAGGTTGCCGGGGGAACAGGAATTCTCAGGGTGCCAGGAGACATTGTTCTATTTACCAGGACAGTCCGATGCCAGGACAGTGCCCCTGAGCGCTGGAGAGGACTAGGGCTGCATTAGGACACCAGAAGTGCAGCTGCTGGAGAGTCAGCAGAACCGCCCGGAGACAGCCACGCTTGCCTCCCAGCCCGGGAAGCCCAGAGACCCAGAGCGTAGACGTCTCTCAGAGCATCTCTGCCAGCAGGAGACATTGGGTGAGGAATAGAGCCGTCCCGCCTTCGGGCAGGAGGCATTCAGGAGCCGCAGCGTGGGGGGAATCGGGCTGCGTGTGTACAATGTCTAGCACCGCGGGGCCCTGATCCGGGACTGAGCTCTCTGGGCACTGCTGAAATACAAAGGAGAACAGCAGGGCTGGAGGATTTACAGGCTCCGTGTGAGGAGGGCTGGTTGGGTTGAGCCAGCAGTGAGTCCCCAGTAACACAGAGCTGCGCTAGTGATGGAAAATCTATTTTGTCTTCCCTACCTAGCACAGTTCACAACTTAGCACTGACCAGCTGCAAGGATCCTGGCGGGCCCTGGTATGGTTGTAGCAGCAGACTCAATGTTCGGGAAAAGCGAGATCTGTGCAATAGGCAATGTAGTTCCATCTGGGCACCAGCCAGCTCCTGTGCCCCAGAGAGCTCTCACAGCTCACACTGAACCAGGGGCAAAGGAGGCAGGAGGTTGAAAGAGAAGATGCCAGCCTGGGACCCAGGAGACCCATTGTCATTTCCCAGCTCTGCCACAGATGCTCTGCGTGGCCTCGGGCAAATCCCTTATTCCCTCTGTGCTGCAGTTCCCTGTCTGTTCAGTGGAGGTAGCAGCCAGGCCGTGCCCTGCAGGGGGCGGTTAGAATAAATGCAATCGAGGTTGGGCAGTGCTCTGATGCCACGGGGATGAGGGCCAGGATGGTGCCTAAGACAGACCAAAAGCAAGGGGGAGCTACACAACTGGTGGTGAGAGGGGTTTGGCCTTTGACAGTCTGCTCTGGGTGGGGAAGGACAGGCTCTAAAGCCCCGGCCAGGCCAAAACTAATCTGGGCTGGGGCATCCCAGGGCTGGGCAGTCACACATTGGCTGGCTTGTGACTCGCCTGCCTATTGTGACATGCCCCCTGCTGGCTGCCAAAGCCTCATCCCCTCACTGCCAGGCTTGGCTCTGGCAGAGCTAGAGCTGGCACGTGCCGCTGGGAAAGCTGATCCGGCTGTTTCAGCTCCGCCACTGGTAGCAGAAAGTGGGTGGCCCATATACACGCTGGCTTCTGCCCACTCCTGACTCCAGGTAGGAGAATCTTCTATTGCCCGCCTCTGCTTTTCCATTGCATCGCCAGCCACACCGAGCCTTCCCCGGGCTCCTCGCTGGGCGGTGCATGTCTACCAAGTGCCCGTTTATCCCCCCACCTAGAGACTTAAGAAATGTGTAGGAGAAACTGAGGCACCCCTACAGTATTCAGAGGAAACATTAAGAACAGTCCCACTTCGTCACAGTGAGGGAGTTGGGGGGCAGTAAGCCAGACACCCACATCTACACTTCACTCCTCGTCCCATGCCAGCTCCAAATTGAAACTCTCCACCCCCTTCTCTCTGGCCTTTGTCTCTTTCCCGGGCCAGGAGGTCACCTGATCTTTGTTCTCCAACACCTTTATCTATCCCGTTGCAGGGGGGAAGGGCCCCGGCCATTAGTTGCCAGGAGACAGAGTGTTGGCCATTTATGCACACTGGCCTTTATCCCCCCATCTAGAGACTTAAGAAATGCATAGGGGAAACTGAGGCACCCCTACAGTATTCAGAGGAAACATTAAGAACAGTCCCACTTCGTCACAGTGAGGGAGTTGGAGAGTCTGTGGGAAGCCCCCTCTCTTGTGAAATCAACCACCCCCAGACGGTGCGAGCCGCTCCAGATCAGGGGAAGGGGCCAGCTGTGAATTTGGAGCCAGATCCTGGTTTGGATCTGAATCCACTGGCGCTGCGGTGCGTTCAGCTGTGGGGAGCTAGCTCCCGCCCGTGCCAGATCACAAAGTGCCACTTCAGCCAGCCGCCTGCCAGGCTCTGGCAGTGCCCTGTGTGGAGCTGCAGCTGGGCCCTCCAGAGCCCAGCTGCTGCTCCTCCTCTCTGCTGGCCAGCCAGCCGCAGCTCCTCGGCACCTGCCCGCTCAGCCCCACCTCAGTGCTCCTGCCTCCCCAATCTCCTCCCTGGCGCTGCACCTCGCCCCCTGCACCTGGCAAGTCAATACCCAGCGGGGCCGGGAGCCAAGCGTCCCGGGAGCCATCTGTAAGGTGCTGATTCCCTCCTGTGCTGGGCTCCAGCTAATCCACAAGCCAGGAACTGGCCTTGTGTCTCCCAGAGCAGGTATATCAGTCTCACAGCAGCAGCTCAGTCTGCTCAACATCACTCCAGGGCCAGGAACTCGCTCCTGCCTGACATAGGCAAGAGGCTGAGCCTGCTCCAGCCCTGTTCCTAGTCCTACTCCAGCCCTGGTCTCGCTCCAGCCTTGCTCCACCCATGCTCTGCCCCGCCCCCTGAGTCCAGCTCCAACCACTAGGCCTGACCACCTCCATCACCTTTTCTGACACCATCACTTCCATAGGAAATGGCACTGAGGTTGCCGGGGGAACAGGAATTCTCAGGGTGCCAGGAGACATTGTTCTATTTACCAGGACAGTCCGATGCCAGGACAGTGCCCCTGAGCGCTGGAGAGGACTAGGGCTGCATTAGGACACCAGAAGTGCAGCTGCTGGAGAGTCAGCAGAACCGCCCGGAGACAGCCACGCTTGCCTCCCAGCCCGGGAAGCCCAGAGACCCAGAGCGTAGACGTCTCTCAGAGCATCTCTGCCAGCAGGAGACATTGGGTGAGGAATAGAGCCGTCCCGCCTTCGGGCAGGAGGCATTCAGGAGCCCCAGCGTGGGGGGAATCGGGCTGCGTGTGTACAATGTCTAGCACCGCGGGGCCCTGATCCGGGACTGAGCTCTCTGGGCACTGCTGAAATACAAAGGAGAACAGCAGGGCTGGAGGATTTACAGGCTCCGTGTGAGGAGGGCTGGTTGGGTTGAGCCAGCAGTGAGTCCCCAGTAACACAGAGCTGCGCTAGTGATGGAAAATCTATTTTGTCTTCCCTACCTAGCACAGTTCACAACTTAGCACTGACCAGCTGCAAGGATCCTGGCGGGCCCTGGTATGGTTGTAGCAGCAGACTCAATGTTCGGGAAAAGCGAGATCTGTGCAATAGGCAATGTAGTTCCATCTGGGCACCAGCCAGCTCCTGTGCCCCAGAGAGCTCTCACAGCTCACACTGAACCAGGGGCAAAGGAGGCAGGAGGTTGAAAGAGAAGATGCCAGCCTGGGACCCAGGAGACCCATTGTCATTTCCCAGCTCTGCCACAGATGCTCTGCGTGGCCTCGGGCAAATCCCTTATTCCCTCTGTGCTGCAGTTCCCTGTCTGTTCAGTGGAGGTAGCAGCCAGGCCGTGCCCTGCAGGGGGCGGTTAGAATAAATGCAATCGAGGTTGGGCAGTGCTCTGATGCCACGGGGATGAGGGCCAGGATGGTGCCTAAGACAGACCAAAAGCAAGGGGGAGCTACACAGCTGGTGGTGAGAGGGGTTTGGCCTTTGACAGTCTGCTCTGGGTGGGGAAGGACAGGCTCTAAAGCCCCGGCCAGGCCAAAACTAATCTGGGCTGGGGCATCCCAGGGCTGGGCAGTCACACATTGGCTGGCTTGTGACTCGCCTGCCTATTGTGACATGCCCCCTGCTGGCTGCCAAAGCCTCATCCCCTCACTGCCAGGCTTGGCTCTGGCAGAGCTAGAGCTGGCACGTGCCGCTGGGAAAGCTGATCCGGCTGTTTCAGCTCCGCCACTGGTAGCAGAAAGTGGGTGGCCCATATACACGCTGGCTTCTGCCCACTCCTGACTCCAGGTAGGAGAATCTTCTATTGCCCGCCTCTGCTTTTCCATTGCATCGCCAGCCACACCGAGCCTTCCCCGGGCTCCTCGCTGGGCGGTGCATGTCTACCAAGTGCCCCTTTATCCCCCCACCTAGAGACTTAAGAAATGTGTAGGAGAAACTGAGGCACCCCTACAGTATTCAGAGGAAACATTAAGAACAGTCCCACTTGGTCACAGTGAGGGAGTTGGGGGGCAGTAAGCCAGACACCCACATCTACACTTCACTCCTCGTCCCATGCCAGCTCCAAATTGAAACTCTCCACCCCCTTCTCTCTGGCCTTTGTCTCTTTCCCGGGCCAGGAGGTCACCTGATCTTTGTTCTCCAACACCTTTATCTATCCCGTTGCAGGGGGGAAGGGCCCCGGCCATTAGTTGCCAGGAGACAGAGTGTTGGCCATTTATGCACACTGGCCTTTATCCCCCCATCTAGAGACTTAAGAAATGCATAGGGGAAACTGAGGCACCCCTACAGTATTCAGAGGAAACATTAAGAACAGTCCCACTTCGTCACAGTGAGGGAGTTGGAGAGTCTGTGGGAAGCCCCCTCTCTTGTGAAATCAACCACCCCCAGACGGTGCGAGCCGCTCCAGATCAGGGGAAGGGGCCAGCTGTGAATTTGGAGCCAGATCCTGGTTTGGATCTGAATCCACCGGCGCTGCGGAGCGTTCAGCTGTGGGGAGCTAGCTCCCGCCCGTGCCAGATCACAAAGTGCCACTTCAGCCAGCCGCCTGCCAGGCTCTGGCAGTGCCCTGTGTGGAGCTGCAGCTGGGCCCTCCAGAGCCGAGCTGCTGCTCCTCCTCTCTGCTGGCCAGCCAGCCGCAGCTCCTCGGCACCTGCCCGCTCAGCCCCACCTCAGTGCTCCTGCCTCCCCAATCTCCTCCCTGGCGCTGCACCTCGCCCCCTGCACCTGGCAAGTCAATACCCAGCGGGGCCGGGAGCCAAGCGTCCCGGGAGCCATCTGTAAGGTGCTGATTCCCTCCTGTGCTGGGCTCCAGCTAATCCACAAGCCAGGAACTGGCCTTGTGTCTCCCAGAGCAGGTATATCAGTCTCACAGCAGCAGCTCAGTCTGCTCAACATCACTCCAGGGCCAGGAACTCGCTCCTGCCTGACATAGGCAAGAGGCTGAGCCTGCTCCAGCCCTGTTCCTAGTCCTACTCCAGCCCTGGTCTCGCTCCAGCCTTGCTCCACCCATGCTCTGCCCCGCCCCCTGAGTCCAGCTCCAACCACTAGGCCTGACCACCTCCATCACCTTTTCTGACACCATCACTTCCATAGGAAATGGCACTGAGGTTGCCGGGGGAACAGGAATTCTCAGGGTGCCAGGAGACATTGTTCTATTTACCAGGACAGTCCGATGCCAGGACAGTGCCCCTGAGCGCTGGAGAGGACTAGGGCTGCATTAGGACACCAGAAGTGCAGCTGCTGGAGAGTCAGCAGAACCGCCCGGAGACAGCCACGCTTGCCTCCCAGCCCGGGAAGCCCAGAGACCCAGAGCGTAGACGTCTCTCAGAGCATCTCTGCCAGCAGGAGACATTGGGTGAGGAATAGAGCCGTCCCGCCTTCGGGCAGGAGGCATTCAGGAGCCCCAGTGTGGGGGGAATCGGGCTGCGTGTGTACAATGTCTAGCACCGCGGGGCCCTGATCCGGGACTGAGCTCTCTGGGCACTGCTGAAATACAAAGGAGAACAGCAGGGCTGGAGGATTTACAGGCTCCGTGTGAGGAGGGCTGGTTGGGTTGAGCCAGCAGTGAGTCCCCAGTAACACAGAGCTGCGCTAGTGATGGAAAATCTATTTTGTCTTCCCTACCTAGCACAGTTCACAACTTAGCACTGACGAGCTGCAAGGATCCTGGCGGGCCCTGGTATGGTTGTAGCAGCAGACTCAATGTTCGGGAAAAGCGAGATCTGTGCAATAGGCAATGTAGTTCCATCTGGGCACCAGCCAGCTCCTGTGCCCCAGAGAGCTCTCACAGCTCACACTGAACCAGGGGCAAAGGAGGCAGGAGGTTGAAAGAGAAGATGCCAGCCTGGGACCCAGGAGACCCATTGTCATTTCCCAGCTCTGCCACAGATGCTCTGTGTGGCCTCGGGCAAATCCCTTATTCCCTCTGTGCTGCAGTTCCCTGTCTGTTCAGTGGAGGTAGCAGCCAGGCCGTGCCCTGCAGGGGGCGGTTAGAATAAATGCAATCGAGGTTGGGCAGTGCTCTGATGCCACGGGGATGAGGGCCAGGATGGTGCCTAAGACAGACCAAAAGCAAGGGGGAGCTACACAGCTGGTGGTGAGAGGGGTTTGGCCTTTGACAGTCTGCTCTGGGTGGGGAAGGACAGGCTCTAAAACCCCGGCCAGGCCAAAACTAATCTGGGCTGGGGCATCCCAGGGCTGGGCAGTCACACATTGGCTGGCTTGTGACTCGCCTGCCTATTGTGACATGCCCCCTGCTGGCTGCCAAAGCCTCATCCCCTCACTGCCAGGCTTGGCTCTGGCAGAGCTAGAGCTGGCACGTGCCGCTGGGAAAGCTGATCCGGCTGTTTCAGCTCCGCCACTGGTAGCAGAAAGTGGGTGGCCCATATACACGCTGGCTTCTGCCCACTCCTGACTCCAGGTAGGAGAATCTTCTATTGCCCGCCTCTGCTTTTCCATTGCATCGCCAGCCACACCGAGCCTTCCCCGGGCTCCTCGCTGGGCGGTGCATGTCTACCAAGTGCCCCTTTATCCCCCCACCTAGAGACTTAAGAAATGTGTAGGAGAAACTGAGGCACCCCTACAGTATTCAGAGGAAACATTAAGAACAGTCCCACTTGGTCACAGTGAGGGAGTTGGGGGGCAGTAAGCCAGACACCCACATCTACACTTCACTCCTCGTCCCATGCCAGCTCCAAATTGAAACTCTCCACCCCCTTCTCTCTGGCCTTTGTCTCTTTCCCGGGCCAGGAGGTCACCTGATCTTTGTTCTCCAACACCTTTATCTATCCCGTTGCAGGGGGGAAGGGCCCCGGCCATTAGTTGCCAGGAGACAGAGTGTTGGCCATTTATGCACACTGGCCTTTATCCCCCCATCTAGAGACTTAAGAAATGCATAGGGGAAACTGAGGCACCCCTACAGTATTCAGAGGAAACATTAAGAACAGTCCCACTTCGTCACAGTGAGGGAGTTGGAGAGTCTGTGGGAAGCCCCCTCTCTTGTGAAATCAACCACCCCCAGACGGTGCGAGCCGCTCCAGATCAGGGGAAGGGGCCAGCTGTGAATTTGGAGCCAGATCCTGGTTTGGATCTGAATCCACCGGCGCTGCGGAGCGTTCAGCTGTGGGGAGCTAGCTCCCGCCCGTGCCAGATCACAAAGTGCCACTTCAGCCAGCCGCCTGCCAGGCTCTGGCAGTGCCCTGTGTGGAGCTGCAGCTGGGCCCTCCAGAGCCGAGCTGCTGCTCCTCCTCTCTGCTGGCCAGCCAGCCGCAGCTCCTCGGCACCTGCCCGCTCAGCCCCACCTCAGTGCTCCTGCCTCCCCAATCTCCTCCCTGGCGCTGCACCTCGCCCCCTGCACCTGGCAAGTCAATACCCAGCGGGGCCGGGAGCCAAGCGTCCCGGGAGCCATCTGTAAGGTGCTGATTCCCTCCTGTGCTGGGCTCCAGCTAATCCACAAGCCAGGAACTGGCCTTGTGTCTCCCAGAGCAGGTATATCAGTCTCACAGCAGCAGCTCAGTCTGCTCAACATCACTCCAGGGCCAGGAACTCGCTCCTGCCTGACATAGGCAAGAGGCTGAGCCTGCTCCAGCCCTGTTCCTAGTCCTACTCCAGCCCTGGTCTCGCTCCAGCCTTGCTCCACCCATGCTCTGCCCCGCCCCCTGAGTCCAGCTCCAACCACTAGGCCTGACCACCTCCATCACCTTTTCTGACACCATCACTTCCATAGGAAATGGCACTGAGGTTGCCGGGGGAACAGGAATTCTCAGGGTGCCAGGAGACATTGTTCTATTTACCAGGACAGTCCGATGCCAGGACAGTGCCCCTGAGCGCTGGAGAGGACTAGGGCTGCATTAGGACACCAGAAGTGCAGCTGCTGGAGAGTCAGCAGAACCGCCCGGAGACAGCCACGCTTGCCTCCCAGCCCGGGAAGCCCAGAGACCCAGAGCGTAGACGTCTCTCAGAGCATCTCTGCCAGCAGGAGACATTGGGTGAGGAATAGAGCCGTCCCGCCTTCGGGCAGGAGGCATTCAGGAGCCCCAGCGTGGGGGGAATCGGGCTGCGTGTGTACAATGTCTAGCACCGCGGGGCCCTGATCCGGGACTGAGCTCTCTGGGCACTGCTGAAATACAAAGGAGAACAGCAGGGCTGGAGGATTTACAGGCTCCGTGTGAGGAGGGCTGGTTGGGTTGAGCCAGCAGTGAGTCCCCAGTAACACAGAGCTGCGCTAGTGATGGAAAATCTATTTTGTCTTCCCTACCTAGCACAGTTCACAACTTAGCACTGACCAGCTGCAAGGATCCTGGCGGGCCCTGGTATGGTTGTAGCAGCAGACTCAATGTTCGGGAAAAGCGAGATCTGTGCAATAGGCAATGTAGTTCCATCTGGGCACCAGCCAGCTCCTGTGCCCCAGAGAGCTCTCACAGCTCACACTGAACCAGGGGCAAAGGAGGCAGGAGGTTGAAAGAGAAGATGCCAGCCTGGGACCCAGGAGACCCATTGTCATTTCCCAGCTCTGCCACAGATGCTCTGCGTGGCCTCGGGCAAATCCCTTATTCCCTCTGTGCTGCAGTTCCCTGTCTGTTCAGTGGAGGTAGCAGCCAGGCCGTGCCCTGCAGGGGGCGGTTAGAATAAATGCAATCGAGGTTGGGCAGTGCTCTGATGCCACGGGGATGAGGGCCAGGATGGTGCCTAAGACAGACCAAAAGCAAGGGGGAGCTACACAGCTGGTGGTGAGAGGGGTTTGGCCTTTGACAGTCTGCTCTGGGTGGGGAAGGACAGGCTCTAAAGCCCCGGCCAGGCCAAAACTAATCTGGGCTGGGGCATCCCAGGGCTGGGCAGTCACACATTGGCTGGCTTGTGACTCGCCTGCCTATTGTGACATGCCCCCTGCTGGCTGCCAAAGCCTCATCCCCTCACTGCCAGGCTTGGCTCTGGCAGAGCTAGAGCTGGCACGTGCCGCTGGGAAAGCTGATCCGGCTGTTTCAGCTCCGCCACTGGTAGCAGAAAGTGGGTGGCCCATATACACGCTGGCTTCTGCCCACTCCTGACTCCAGGTAGGAGAATCTTCTATTGCCCGCCTCTGCTTTTCCATTGCATCGCCAGCCACACCGAGCCTTCCCCGGGCTCCTCGCTGGGCGGTGCATGTCTACCAAGTGCCCCTTTATCCCCCCACCTAGAGACTTAAGAAATGTGTAGGAGAAACTGAGGCACCCCTACAGTATTCAGAGGAAACATTAAGAACAGTCCCACTTCGTCACAGTGAGGGAGTTGGGGGGCAGTAAGCCAGACACCCACATCTACACTTCACTCCTCGTCCCATGCCAGCTCCAAATTGAAACTCTCCACCCCCTTCTCTCTGGCCTTTGTCTCTTTCCCGGGCCAGGAGGTCACCTGATCTTTGTTCTCCAACACCTTTATCTATCCCGTTGCAGGGGGGAAGGGCCCCGGCCATTAGTTGCCAGGAGACAGAGTGTTGGCCATTTATGCACACTGGCCTTTATCCCCCCATCTAGAGACTTAAGAAATGCATAGGGGAAACTGAGGCACCCCTACAGTATTCAGAGGAAACATTAAGAACAGTCCCACTTCGTCACAGTGAGGGAGTTGGAGAGTCTGTGGGAAGCCCCCTCTCTTGTGAAATCAACCACCCCCAGACGGTGCGAGCCGCTCCAGATCAGGGGAAGGGGCCAGCTGTGAATTTGGAGCCAGATCCTGGTTTGGATCTGAATCCACCGGCGCTGCGGAGCGTTCAGCTGTGGGGAGCTAGCTCCCGCCCGTGCCAGATCACAAAGTGCCACTTCAGCCAGCCGCCTGCCAGGCTCTGGCAGTGCCCTGTGTGGAGCTGCAGCTGGGCCCTCCAGAGCCGAGCTGCTGCTCCTCCTCTCTGCTGGCCAGCCAGCCGCAGCTCCTCGGCACCTGCCCGCTCAGCCCCACCTCAGTGCTCCTGCCTCCCCAATCTCCTCCCTGGCGCTGCACCTCGCCCCCTGCACCTGGCAAGTCAATACCCAGCGGGGCGGGGAGCCAAGCGTCCCGGGAGCCATCTGTAAGGTGCTGATTCCCTCCTGTGCTGGGCTCCAGCTAATCCACAAGCCAGGAACTGGCCTTGTGTCTCCCAGAGCAGGTATATCAGTCTCACAGCAGCAGCTCAGTCTGCTCAACATCACTCCAGGGCCAGGAACTCGCTCCTGCCTGACATAGGCAAGAGGCTGAGCCTGCTCCAGCCCTGTTCCTAGTCCTACTCCAGCCCTGGTCTCGCTCCAGCCTTGCTCCACCCATGCTCTGCCCCGCCCCCTGAGTCCAGCTCCAACCACTAGGCCTGACCACCTCCATCACCTTTTCTGACACCATCACTTCCATAGGAAATGGCACTGAGGTTGCCGGGGGAACAGGAATTCTCAGGGTGCCAGGAGACATTGTTCTATTTACCAGGACAGTCCGATGCCAGGACAGTGCCCCTGAGCGCTGGAGAGGACTAGGGCTGCATTAGGACACCAGAAGTGCAGCTGCTGGAGAGTCAGCAGAACCGCCCGGAGACAGCCACGCTTGCCTCCCAGCCCGGGAAGCCCAGAGACCCAGAGCGTAGACGTCTCTCAGAGCATCTCTGCCAGCAGGAGACATTGGGTGAGGAATAGAGCCGTCCCGCCTTCGGGCAGGAGGCATTCAGGAGCCCCAGCGTGGGGGGAATCGGGCTGCGTGTGTACAATGTCTAGCACCGCGGGGCCCTGATCCGGGACTGAGCTCTCTGGGCACTGCTGAAATACAAAGGAGAACAGCAGGGCTGGAGGATTTACAGGCTCCGTGTGAGGAGGGCTGGTTGGGTTGAGCCAGCAGTGAGTCCCCAGTAACACAGAGCTGCGCTAGTGATGGAAAATCTATTTTGTCTTCCCTACCTAGCACAGTTCACAACTTAGCACTGACCAGCTGCAAGGATCCTGGCGGGCCCTGGTATGGTTGTAGCAGCAGACTCAATGTTCGGGAAAAGCGAGATCTGTGCAATAGGCAATGTAGTTCCATCTGGGCACCAGCCAGCTCCTGTGCCCCAGAGAGCTCTCACAGCTCACACTGAACCAGGGGCAAAGGAGGCAGGAGGTTGAAAGAGAAGATGCCAGCCTGGGACCCAGGAGACCCATTGTCATTTCCCAGCTCTGCCACAGATGCTCTGCGTGGCCTCGGGCAAATCCCTTATTCCCTCTGTGCTGCAGTTCCCTGTCTGTTCAGTGGAGGTAGCAGCCAGGCCGTGCCCTGCAGGGGGCGGTTAGAATAAATGCAATCGAGGTTGGGCAGTGCTCTGATGCCACGGGGATGAGGGCCAGGATGGTGCCTAAGACAGACCAAAAGCAAGGGGGAGCTACACAGCTGGTGGTGAGAGGGGTTTGGCCTTTGACAGTCTGCTCTGGGTGGGGAAGGACAGGCTCTAAAGCCCCGGCCAGGCCAAAACTAATCTGGGCTGGGGCATCCCAGGGCTGGGCAGTCACACATTGGCTGGCTTGTGACTCGCCTGCCTATTGTGACATGCCCCCTGCTGGCTGCCAAAGCCTCATCCCCTCACTGCCAGGCTTGGCTCTGGCAGAGCTAGAGCTGGCACGTGCCGCTGGGAAAGCTGATCCGGCTGTTTCAGCTCCGCCACTGGTAGCAGAAAGTGGGTGGCCCATATACACGCTGGCTTCTGCCCACTCCTGACTCCAGGTAGGAGAATCTTCTATTGCCCGCCTCTGCTTTTCCATTGCATCGCCAGCCACACCGAGCCTTCCCCGGGCTCCTCGCTGGGCGGTGCATGTCTACCAAGTGCCCCTTTATCCCCCCACCTAGAGACTTAAGAAATGTGTAGGAGAAACTGAGGCACCCCTACAGTATTCAGAGGAAACATTAAGAACAGTCCCACTTCGTCACAGTGAGGGAGTTGGGGGGCAGTAAGCCAGACACCCACATCTACACTTCACTCCTCGTCCCCAGCCAGCTCCAAATTGAAACTCTCCACCCCCTTCTCTCTGGCCTTTGTCTCTTTCCCGGGCCAGGAGGTCACCTGATCTTTGTTCTCCAACACCTTTATCTATCCCGTTGCAGGGGGGAAGGGCCCCGGCCATTAGTTGCCAGGAGACAGAGTGTTGGCCATTTATGCACACTGGCCTTTATCCCCCCATCTAGAGACTTAAGAAATGCATAGGGGAAACTGAGGCACCCCTACAGTATTCAGAGGAAACATTAAGAACAGTCCCACTTCGTCACAGTGAGGGAGTTGGAGAGTCTGTGGGAAGCCCCCTCTCTTGTGAAATCAACCACCCCCAGACGGTGCGAGCCGCTCCAGATCAGGGGAAGGGGCCAGCTGTGAATTTGGAGCCAGATCCTGGTTTGGATCTGAATCCACCGGCGCTGCGGAGCGTTCAGCTGTGGGGAGCTAGCTCCCGCCCGTGCCAGATCACAAAGTGCCACTTCAGCCAGCCGCCTGCCAGGCTCTGGCAGTGCCCTGTGTGGAGCTGCAGCTGGGCCCTCCAGAGCCGAGCTGCTGCTCCTCCTCTCTGCTGGCCAGCCAGCCGCAGCTCCTCGGCACCTGCCCGCTCAGCCCCACCTCAGTGCTCCTGCCTCCCCAATCTCCTCCCTGGCGCTGCACCTCGCCCCCTGCACCTGGCAAGTCAATACCCAGCGGGGCCGGGAGCCAAGCGTCCCGGGAGCCATCTGTAAGGTGCTGATTCCCTCCTGTGCTGGGCTCCAGCTAATCCACAAGCCAGGAACTGGCCTTGTGTCTCCCAGAGCAGGTATATCAGTCTCACAGCAGCAGCTCAGTCTGCTCAACATCACTCCAGGGCCAGGAACTCGCTCCTGCCTGACATAGGCAAGAGGCTGAGCCTGCTCCAGCCCTGTTCCTAGTCCTACTCCAGCCCTGGGCTCGCTCCAACCTTGCTCCACCCATGCTCTGCCCCGCCCTCTGAGTCCAGCTCCAACCACTAGGCCTGACCACCTCCATCACCTTTTCTGACACCATCACTTCCATAGGAAATGGCACTGAGGTTGCCGGGGGAACAGGAATTCTCAGGGTGCCAGGAGACATTGTTCTATTTACCAGGACAGTCCGATGCCAGGACAGTGCCCCTGAGCGCTGGAGAGGACTAGGGCTGCATTAGGACACCAGAAGTGCAGCTGCTGGAGAGTCAGCAGAACCGCCCGGAGACAGCCACGCTTGCCTCCCAGCCCGGGAAGCCCAGAGACCCAGAGCGTAGACGTCTCTCAGAGCATCTCTGCCAGCAGGAGACATTGGGTGAGGAATAGAGCCGTCCCGCCTTCGGGCAGGAGGCATTCAGGAGCCCCAGCGTGGGGGGAATCGGGCTGCGTGTGTACAATGTCTAGCACCGCGGGGCCCTGATCCGGGACTGAGCTCTCTGGGCACTGCTGAAATACAAAGGAGAACAGCAGGGCTGGAGGATTTACAGGCTCCGTGTGAGGAGGGCTGGTTGGGTTGAGCCAGCAGTGAGTCCCCAGTAACACAGAGCTGCGCTAGTGATGGAAAATCTATTTTGTCTTCCCTACCTAGCACAGTTCACAACTTAGCACTGACCAGCTGCAAGGATCCTGGCGGGCCCTGGTATGGTTGTAGCAGCAGACTCAATGTTCGAGAAAAGCGAGATCTGTGCAATAGGCAATGTAGTTCCATCTGGGCACCAGCCAGCTCCTGTGCCCCAGAGAGCTCTCACAGCTCACACTGAACCAGGGGCAAAGGAGGCAGGAGGTTGAAAGAGAAGATGCCAGCCTGGGACCCAGGAGACCCATTGTCATTTCCCAGCTCTGCCACAGATGCTCTGCGTGGCCTCGGGCAAATCCCTTATTCCCTCTGTGCTGCAGTTCCCTGTCTGTTCAGTGGAGGTAGCAGCCAGGCCGTGCCCTGCAGGGGGCGGTTAGAATAAATGCAATCGAGGTTGGGCAGTGCTCTGATGCCACGGGGATGAGGGCCAGGATGGTGCCTAAGACAGACCAAAAGCAAGGGGGAGCTACACAGCTGGTGGTGAGAGGGGTTTGGCCTTTGACAGTCTGCTCTGGGTGGGGAAGGACAGGCTCTAAAGCCCCGGCCAGGCCAAAACTAATCTGGGCTGGGGCATCCCAGGGCTGGGCAGTCACACATTGGCTGGCTTGTGACTCGCCTGCCTATTGTGACATGCCCCCTGCTGGCTGCCAAAGCCTCATCCCCTCACTGCCAGGCTTGGCTCTGGCAGAGCTAGAGCTGGCACGTGCCGCTGGGAAAGCTGATCCGGCTGTTTCAGCTCCGCCACTGGTAGCAGAAAGTGGGTGGCCCATATACACGCTGGCTTCTGCCCACTCCTGACTCCAGGTAGGAGAATCTTCTATTGCCCGCCTCTGCTTTTCCATTGCATCGCCAGCCACACCGAGCCTTCCCCGGGCTCCTCGCTGGGCGGTGCATGTCTACCAAGTGCCCCTTTATCCCCCCACCTAGAGACTTAAGAAATGTGTAGGAGAAACTGAGGCACCCCTACAGTATTCAGAGGAAACATTAAGAACAGTCCCACTTCGTCACAGTGAGGGAGTTGGGGGGCAGTAAGCCAGACACCCACATCTACACTTCACTCCTCGTCCCCAGCCAGCTCCAAATTGAAACTCTCCACCCCCTTCTCTCTGGCCTTTGTCTCTTTCCCGGGCCAGGAGGTCACCTGATCTTTGTTCTCCAACACCTTTATCTATCCCGTTGCAGGGGGGAAGGGCCCCGGCCATTAGTTGCCAGGAGACAGAGTGTTGGCCATTTATGCACACTGGCCTTTATCCCCCCATCTAGAGACTTAAGAAATGCATAGGGGAAACTGAGGCACCCCTACAGTATTCAGAGGAAACATTAAGAACAGTCCCACTTCGTCACAGTGAGGGAGTTGGAGAGTCTGTGGGAAGCCCCCTCTCTTGTGAAATCAACCACCCCCAGACGGTGCGAGCCGCTCCAGATCAGGGGAAGGGGCCAGCTGTGAATTTGGAGCCAGATCCTGGTTTGGATCTGAATCCACCGGCGCTGCGGAGCGTTCAGCTGTGGGGAGCTAGCTCCCGCCCGTGCCAGATCACAAAGTGCCACTTCAGCCAGCCGCCTGCCAGGCTCTGGCAGTGCCCTGTGTGGAGCTGCAGCTGGGCCCTCCAGAGCCGAGCTGCTGCTCCTCCTCTCTGCTGGCCAGCCAGCCGCAGCTCCTCGGCACCTGCCCGCTCAGCCCCACCTCAGTGCTCCTGCCTCCCCAATCTCCTCCCTGGCGCTGCACCTCGCCCCCTGCACCTGGCAAGTCAATACCCAGCGGGGCCGGGAGCCAAGCGTCCCGGGAGCCATCTGTAAGGTGCTGATTCCCTCCTGTGCTGGGCTCCAGCTAATCCACAAGCCAGGAACTGGCCTTGTGTCTCCCAGAGCAGGTATATCAGTCTCACAGCAACAGCTCAGTCTGCTCAACATCACTCCAGGGCCAGGAACTCGCTCCTGCCTGACATAGGCAAGAGGCTGAGCCTGCTCCAGCCCTGTTCCTAGTCCTACTCCAGCCCTGGTCTCGCTCCAGCCTTGCTCCACCCATGCTCTGCCCCGCCCCCTGAGTCCAGCTCCAACCACTAGGCCTGACCACCTCCATCACCTTTTCTGACACCATCACTTCCATAGGAAATGGCACTGAGGTTGCCGGGGGAACAGGAATTCTCAGGGTGCCAGGAGACATTGTTCTATTTACCAGGACAGTCCGATGCCAGGACAGTGCCCCTGAGCACTGGAGAGGACTAGGGCTGCATTAGGACACCAGAAGTGCAGCTGCTGGAGAGTCAGCAGAACCGCCCGGAGACAGCCACGCTTGCCTCCCAGCCCGGGAAGCCCAGAGACCCAGAGCGTAGACGTCTCTCAGAGCATCTCTGCCAGCAGGAGACATTGGGTGAGGAATAGAGCCGTCCCGCCTTCGGGCAGGAGGCATTCAGGAGCCCCAGCGTGGGGGGAATCGGGCTGCGTGTGTACAATGTCTAGCACCGCGGGGCCCTGATCCGGGACTGAGCTCTCTGGGCACTGCTGAAATACAAAGGAGAACAGCAGGGCTGGAGGATTTACAGGCTCCGTGTGAGGAGGGCTGGTTGGGTTGAGCCAGCAGTGAGTCCCCAGTAACACAGAGCTGCGCTAGTGATGGAAAATCTATTTTGTCTTCCCTACCTAGCACAGTTCACAACTTAGCACTGACCAGCTGCAAGGATCCTGGCGGGCCCTGGTATGGTTGTAGCAGCAGACTCAATGTTCGGGAAAAGCGAGATCTGTGCAATAGGCAATGTAGTTCCATCTGGGCACCAGCCAGCTCCTGTGCCCCAGAGAGCTCTCACAGCTCACACTGAACCAGGGGCAAAGGAGGCAGGAGGTTGAAAGAGAAGATGCCAGCCTGGGACCCAGGAGACCCATTGTCATTTCCCAGCTCTGCCACAGATGCTCTGCGTGGCCTCGGGCAAATCCCTTATTCCCTCTGTGCTGCAGTTCCCTGTCTGTTCAGTGGAGGTAGCAGCCAGGCCGTGCCCTGCAGGGGGCGGTTAGAATAAATGCAATCGAGGTTGGGCAGTGCTCTGATGCCACGGGGATGAGGGCCAGGATGGTGCCTAAGACAGACCAAAAGCAAGGGGGAGCTACACAGCTGGTGGTGAGAGGGGTTTGGCCTTTGACAGTCTGCTCTGGGTGGGGAAGGACAGGCTCTAAAGCCCCGGCCAGGCCAAAACTAATCTGGGCTGGGGCATCCCAGGGCTGGGCAGTCACACATTGGCTGGCTTGTGACTCGCCTGCCTATTGTGACATGCCCCCTGCTGGCTGCCAAAGCCTCATCCCCTCACTGCCAGGCTTGGCTCTGGCAGAGCTAGAGCTGGCACGTGCCGCTGGGAAAGCTGATCTGCCACTGGTAGCAGAAAGTGGGTGGCCCATATACACGCTGGCTTCTGCCCACTCCTGACTCCAGGTAGGAGAATCTTCTATTGCCCGCCTCTGCTTTTCCATTGCATCGCCAGCCACACCGAGCCTTCCCCGGGCTCCTCGCTGGGCGGTGCATGTCTACCAAGTGCCCCTTTATCCCCCCACCTAGAGACTTAAGAAATGTGTAGGAGAAACTGAGGCACCCCTACAGTATTCAGAGGAAACATTAAGAACAGTCCCACTTCGTCACAGTGAGGGAGTTGGGGGGCAGTAAGCCAGACACCCACATCTACACTTCACTCCTCGTCCCATGCCAGCTCCAAATTGAAACTCTCCACCCCCTTCTCTCTGGCCTTTGTCTCTTTCCCGGGCCAGGAGGTCACCTGATCTTTGTTCTCCAACACCTTTATCTATCCCGTTGCAGGGGGGAAGGGCCCCGGCCATTAGTTGCCAGGAGACAGAGTGTTGGCCATTTATGCACACTGGCCTTTATCCCCCCATCTAGAGACTTAAGAAATGCATAGGGGAAACTGAGGCACCCCTACAGTATTCAGAGGAAACATTAAGAACAGTCCCACTTCGTCACAGTGAGGGAGTTGGAGAGTCTGTGGGAAGCCCCCTCTCTTGTGAAATCAACCACCCCCAGACGGTGCGAGCCGCTCCAGATCAGGGGAAGGGGCCAGCTGTGAATTTGGAGCCAGATCCTGGTTTGGATCTGAATCCACCGGCGCTGCGGAGCGTTCAGCTGTGGGGAGCTAGCTCCCGCCCGTGCCAGATCACAAAGTGCCACTTCAGCCAGCCGCCTGCCAGGCTCTGGCAGTGCCCTGTGTGGAGCTGCAGCTGGGCCCTCCAGAGCCGAGCTGCTGCTCCTCCTCTCTGCTGGCCAGCCAGCCGCAGCTCCTCGGCACCTGCCCGCTCAGCCCCACCTCAGTGCTCCTGCCTCCCCAATCTCCTCCCTGGCGCTGCACCTCGCCCCCTGCACCTGGCAAGTCAATACCCAGCGGGGCCGGGAGCCAAGCGTCCCGGGAGCCATCTGTAAGGTGCTGATTCCCTCCTGTGCTGGGCTCCAGCTAATCCACAAGCCAGGAACTGGCCTTGTGTCTCCCAGAGCAGGTATATCAGTCTCACAGCAGCAGCTCAGTCTGCTCAACATCACTCCAGGGCCAGGAACTCGCTCCTGCCTGACATAGGCAAGAGGCTGAGCCTGCTCCAGCCCTGTTCCTAGTCCTACTCCAGCCCTGGTCTCGCTCCAGCCTTGCTCCACCCATGCTCTGCCCCGCCCCCTGAGTCCAGCTCCAACCACTAGGCCTGACCACCTCCATCACCTTTTCTGACACCATCACTTCCATAGGAAATGGCACTGAGGTTGCCGGGGGAACAGGAATTCTCAGGGTGCCAGGAGACATTGTTCTATTTACCAGGACAGTCCGATGCCAGGACAGTGCCCCTGAGCGCTGGAGAGGACTAGGGCTGCATTAGGACACCAGAAGTGCAGCTGCTGGAGAGTCAGCAGAACCGCCCGGAGACAGCCACGCTTGCCTCCCAGCCCGGGAAGCCCAGAGACCCAGAGCGTAGACGTCTCTCAGAGCATCTCTGCCAGCAGGAGACATTGGGTGAGGAATAGAGCCGTCCCGCCTTCGGGCAGGAGGCATTCAGGAGCCCCAGCGTGGGGGGAATCGGGCTGCGTGTGTACAATGTCTAGCACCGCGGGGCCCTGATCCGGGACTGAGCTCTCTGGGCACTGCTGAAATACAAAGGAGAACAGCAGGGCTGGAGGATTTACAGGCTCCGTGTGAGGAGGGCTGGTTGGGTTGAGCCAGCAGTGAGTCCCCAGTAACACAGAGCTGCGCTAGTGATGGAAAATCTATTTTGTCTTCCCTACCTAGCACAGTTCACAACTTAGCACTGACCAGCTGCAAGGATCCTGGCGGGCCCTGGTATGGTTGTAGCAGCAGACTCAATGTTCGGGAAAAGCGAGATCTGTGCAATAGGCAATGTAGTTCCATCTGGGCACCAGCCAGCTCCTGTGCCCCAGAGAGCTCTCACAGCTCACACTGAACCAGGGGCAAAGGAGGCAGGAGGTTGAAAGAGAAGATGCCAGCCTGGGACCCAGGAGACCCATTGTCATTTCCCAGCTCTGCCACAGATGCTCTGCGTGGCCTCGGGCAAATCCCTTATTCCCTCTGTGCTGCAGTTCCCTGTCTGTTCAGTGGAGGTAGCAGCCAGGCCGTGCCCTGCAGGGGGCGGTTAGAATAAATGCAATCGAGGTTGGGCAGTGCTCTGATGCCACGGGGATGAGGGCCAGGATGGTGCCTAAGACAGACCAAAAGCAAGGGGGAGCTACACAGCTGGTGGTGAGAGGGGTTTGGCCTTTGACAGTCTGCTCTGGGTGGGGAAGGACAGGCTCTAAAGCCCCGGCCAGGCCAAAACTAATCTGGGCTGGGGCATCCCAGGGCTGGGCAGTCACACATTGGCTGGCTTGTGACTCGCCTGCCTATTGTGACATGCCCCCTGCTGGCTGCCAAAGCCTCATCCCCTCACTGCCAGGCTTGGCTCTGGCAGAGCTAGAGCTGGCACGTGCCGCTGGGAAAGCTGATCTGCCACTGGTAGCAGAAAGTGGGTGGCCCATATACACGCTGGCTTCTGCCCACTCCTGACTCCAGGTAGGAGAATCTTCTATTGCCCGCCTCTGCTTTTCCATTGCATCGCCAGCCACACCGAGCCTTCCCCGGGCTCCTCGCTGGGCGGTGCATGTCTACCAAGTGCCCCTTTATCCCCCCACCTAGAGACTTAAGAAATGTGTAGGAGAAACTGAGGCACCCCTACAGTATTCAGAGGAAACATTAAGAACAGTCCCACTTCGTCACAGTGAGGGAGTTGGGGGGCAGTAAGCCAGACACCCACATCTACACTTCACTCCTCGTCCCCAGCCAGCTCCAAATTGAAACTCTCCACCCCCTTCTCTCTGGCCTTTGTCTCTTTCCCGGGCCAGGAGGTCACCTGATCTTTGTTCTCCAACACCTTTATCTATCCCGTTGCAGGGGGGAAGGGCCCCGGCCATTAGTTGCCAGGAGACAGAGTGTTGGCCATTTATGCACACTGGCCTTTATCCCCCCATCTAGAGACTTAAGAAATGCATAGGGGAAACTGAGGCACCCCTACAGTATTCAGAGGAAACATTAAGAACAGTCCCACTTCGTCACAGTGAGGGAGTTGGAGAGTCTGTGGGAAGCCCCCTCTCTTGTGAAATCAACCACCCCCAGACGGTGCGAGCCGCTCCAGATCAGGGGAAGGGGCCAGCTGTGAATTTGGAGCCAGATCCTGGTTTGGATCTGAATCCACCGGCGCTGCGGAGCGTTCAGCTGTGGGGAGCTAGCTCCCGCCCGTGCCAGATCACAAAGTGCCACTTCAGCCAGCCGCCTGCCAGGCTCTGGCAGTGCCCTGTGTGGAGCTGCAGCTGGGCCCTCCAGAGCCGAGCTGCTGCTCCTCCTCTCTGCTGGCCAGCCAGCCGCAGCTCCTCAGCACCTGCCCGCTCAGCCCCACCTCAGTGCTCCTGCCTCCCCAATCTCCTCCCTGGCGCTGCACCTCGCCCCCTGCACCTGGCAAGTCAATACCCAGCGGGGCCGGGAGCCAAGCGTCCCGGGAGCCATCTGTAAGGTGCTGATTCCCTCCTGTGCTGGGCTCCAGCTAATCCACAAGCCAGGAACTGGCCTTGTGTCTCCCAGAGCAGGTATATCAGTCTCACAGCAGCAGCTCAGTCTGCTCAACATCACTCCAGGGCCAGGAACTCGCTCCTGCCTGACATAGGCAAGAGGCTGAGCCTGCTCCAGCCCTGTTCCTAGTCCTACTCCAGCCCTGGTCTCGCTCCAGCCTTGCTCCACCCATGCTCTGCCCCGCCCCCTGAGTCCAGCTCCAACCACTAGGCCTGATCACCTCCATCACCTTTTCTGACACCATCACTTCCATAGGAAATGGCACTGAGGTTGCCGGGGGAACAGGAATTCTCAGGGTGCCAGGAGACATTGTTCTATTTACCAGGACAGTCCGATGCCAGGACAGTGCCCCTGAGCGCTGGAGAGGACTAGGGCTGCATTAGGACACCAGAAGTGCAGCTGCTGGAGAGTCAGCAGAACCGCCCGGAGACAGCCACGCTTGCCTCCCAGCCCGGGAAGCCCAGAGACCCAGAGTGTAGACGTCTCTCAGAGCATCTCTGCCAGCAGGAGACATTGGGTGAGGAATAGAGCCGTCCCGCCTTCGGGCAGGAGGCATTCAGGAGCCCCAGCGTGGGGGGAATCGGGCTGCGTGTGTACAATGTCTAGCACCGCGGGGCCCTGATCCGGGACTGAGCTCTCTGGGCACTGCTGAAATACAAAGGAGAACAGCAGGGCTGGAGGATTTACAGGCTCCGTGTGAGGAGGGCTGGTTGGGTTGAGCCAGCAGTGAGTCCCCAGTAACACAGAGCTGCGCTAGTGATGGAAAATCTATTTTGTCTTCCCTACCTAGCACAGTTCACAACTTAGCACTGACCAGCTGCAAGGATCCTGGCGGGCCCTGGTATGGTTGTAGCAGCAGACTCAATGTTCGGGAAAAGCGAGATCTGTGCAATAGGCAATGTAGTTCCATCTGGGCACCAGCCAGCTCCTGTGCCCCAGAGAGCTCTCACAGCTCACACTGAACCAGGGGCAAAGGAGGCAGGAGGTTGAAAGAGAAGATGCCAGCCTAGGACCCAGGAGACCCATGGTCATTTCCCAGCTCTGCCACGGATGCTCTGCGTGGCCTAGGGCAAATCCCTTATTCCCTCTGTGCTGCAGTTCCCTGTCTGTTCAGTGGAGGTAGCAGCCAGGCCGTGCCCTGCAGGGGGCGGTTAGAATAAATGCAATCGAGGTTGAGCAGTGCTCTGATGCCATGGGGATGAGGGCCAGCAGGGCCGGCTTTAGGCCGATTCAGCCGATTCGGCTGAATTGGGCCCCGCGCCAAGAGGGCCCCGCGCTGCAGCTGTTCACCCCGCCCCCAGCTCACTTCCCCCTCCTCCCCTCCCCTGCACGCCCCGCCCCCTCCCCCTGATTCGCGGGAAGTCTGAGGCTAAGCAGCAGGGGCGGGCCGGCCGGCAGCACGAGGTAAGCTAGGTTGGGGGCGGGAGAAGGGCTCCGGGGAGGCGCGGCCCGTTCCCTCAGGCCCCAGCACGGCTCCCGTGGCCCGGCTCCGGCCCGGTCCCCGCGGCTCGGGCCCCCCCGTCCCCCCCCGCGGCGCGGCTCGGCTCGGGGCCCCCCGGCCCTCCTGCGGCGCGGCGCGGCTGGGCTCGGGTCCCCCCGGCACCCCTGCGGCGCGGCGCGGCTCGGGTCCCCCCTGGCCCCCCTGCGGCGCGGCGTGGCTCGGGGCCCCCCGGCCCCCCTGCGGTGCGGCGCGGCTCGGGTCCCCCCGGCCCCCCTGCGGCGCGGTACGGCTCGGGTCCCCCCGGCCCCCCGGCAGCGCGGCGCGGCTCGGGGCCCCCCAGCGGCGCGGCGCGGCTCGGGTCCCCCCCGGCCCCCCTGCGCCGCGGCACGGCTCGGGTCCCCCCGGCCCCCCGGCAGCGCGGCGCGGCTCGGGGCCCCCCAGCGGCGCGGCGCGGCTGGGCTCGGGACCCCCCGGCGGCGCGGCGCGGCTCGGCTCGGGGCCCCCCGGCGGCGCGGTGCGGCTGGGCTCGGGGCCCCCCGGCGGCGCGGCGCGGCTCGGGGCCCCCCCGGCCAGCCGCGCGGCTGTGCAAGTGGCTGAGAAACTCCTGACGTTCATTGATGATTTAAGGCCTGGTGGCCCACAGGAGACCGTTCAAACTGCGGACCTGTGAATGGGGGCTGGCGGATGGGCTAGCAGGGCCTGTGCTATGGTCCTAGCCAGAAAAAGGATTGTTGTAAATGACGTGAGCCCATTCCCGCCTTCCTCTGCTACCCCACTCTCCATCAGAGCGTATGGCAGAAAGGATGGGAACCCTTGTGTCCTGCAGGCCTGCTGACAAGGATCAGGGCAGCCTGGGGACAAGGCTCCCCTTGTGGAAGGACATGCATTCCTGAGTCTGCATGCAGCGAGGGGGCCTCTGCAGCACAGGGTGCTGCAATGCTCTTGCTGCCTTCCAGGGTGACAAGTGATGGTACTCTGGTGAAAATCCTGCCCCTCCCCTCCCTGGCCAGGAATCCCACAGCTGGCCTGGGAGCTCCATAAGGAAACGGCTCCGTTTGTAGGTTCTGCAGCTACCACCCTTTCCTCTCCCCTTCGTTCTCATGCCAGCGCAGCGTCAAAGGAGGGCCTAGTTCTCCCCAGGCCTTTCATAACCACAATCTAGCCGGCACGTTCACCAGACTGATGTCCAGTCCCCCACTGGATGGTGAGATCCAGCAAGCGGGCAGGAGAAAGGGGCCCATCCATTACTGCCTTCTAGGGGTAACCCCCCAGTGGGGGCTCCTGGAGCATCCACCCACCTCCCCAGCTTTCACAACACTAAATACTACCCTCAGCCCTGCCGAACTCTGCTGGGACCCTGCCACGCTTTATTTAGTAGTGGCACAGGCCCGGCTCAAGCTGTTCCCAGGGTCTTCTGGACCCCAGCTGCAGGATCTCGCCCTGGGGTGAGCCCTTTAAACCAAACCCCTCTCGGGCCCGGGGGGAACAGAACAGGTTCTTTATGGGGGGGTGTTAAATCCAAATAGCGTTAATGAACACAACGCCCATCACCAGGGAAAGGCAAATAGGCCTCAACAACTGGAGGGAAGACCAGCGAGGTGCCAATTCAACATCTGCCTATGCCCACTGCAGTGCAGCTCTGATGCCCCCAGACCGCTCCCATAAGTTTTGTGCAGAGCCTGCCCGGCTGCTCTGAGCTGACACCGGGGGCAGAAGCAGCTGGCTAGTAAGATTAACATGGGATGGAGTCTAGCAAACAAGCCAGGCTACCTGTGTAATGGCATGTTACCCTGTATGATACTGTTCGACTACTAGGTGACGCTCTGTAAAATACCTTATTTAAATGAACCTCAGCTGTATCCAGCAGAGCATTAACGGTTCTTATGATGAACCCATCTGCAGTGCTCAACTTGTGCCAGGGCTTGCCAGGGCTTAGCCCTGGCAAGCCCTGGCACCTCTGGGCTTGCTGCATCAGTTATGATTGTAAAAACCGAAGGAAAACAGCAACACAGGTTGCAGACGGAAGGAACAGCAACAAAGTTTGCAGGATCTTATCAACATGCCCCACTCTGATTCCCCAGAGAACGTCACCTTTCATAACCCTTCACAATGGACAGACTGGAAACAATGTTTTGCACGATTTTGCATTGCAAACAAGCTGCACAAAGGAACTGGGGATATACAGGTATTGACTTTAATTTAGGCTATGGAGAAGCACGCAGAGCATATCTTTATCTCCTTTGACTTTACTGAAGACCGTCACAAAGACAACTATGCAAGGGTTGTGGTTAGGATTGATGCACACTTTATAACCGAAGGAAATGTGGTTTAGTAAAGAGCATGTTTTCAGCAAAGCATTCAAGAACCAGGGGAAAATGTTGAAAGTTTTATAAGACCTCTGCATCCCCTGGCTGAAAACTGTGATTTGGGGAATGTAAAACATGAAAATTTCAGAAATAGGCTGGTTATTGGGTTAAAAGATAAAAACCTTTCATAGAGACAAGCCAGGTGAGGTCTAAACGATATTCCCTCACGTACCTCTAATATCCTGGGACTGTCACAGCTACAACAACACTGCAAAAAACCTTTCACAGCAGCTACCGCTGAAGAGAGATTTAACTTTACGCACAGCTATACAGCTAGCAAGAGTCAGAATTAGTCAAACAACAGGCAAAAGCAAATTGAAAAATCTGCAACTAGCTTAAAAGCTACAAACAGACACTTAAGTGTTAAAAGTCTTTCTCATAAAATCCCTGAGGTAAGGAGAGAGAATTCCCAGGCTAAGAGGGACAAATGCCAGTCTACATGCACAAGGTGTGGAAAAGTCATATCCCAAGGGATGATACATGTCCAGCCAGAGGCGCATGCTGTAATAAATGCCTGAAATATGGACATTTTGCAGCTGTTCGTTGCACTGAAGCAGTCAGGGAGTTGACTCATATTGAAGACAATCAAGACCCATTGATTCTGGGATCTATCACTTGTGATGACATGGCGCCCGCCTGGAGAGTGACATTGAATATTGAAAGCAAGACTATTGACTTTAAAATTGACTCGAGAGCTGATGTCACACAGCTCTGACCCTCCCTGAAGGGATTTTGAACTGCATGGGCCAGTTCATCACCGAACCAATTTACAAAGACAAAAGCTTTGCGTTCAGTGTGTATGAGATCAAAGACCAACAACCTTCTCAGCTGCAGTGTAGCAGCCATGATGGGCCTAGTGAGAAAGATGGAAGAACTTGAGGATCTGATGCTATTGGGCTTTTGAAAGGTGATCTAGTCCAAATCAACTTAAGAGGCAATGCTGAACCAGTGAACAACCACCTCTACAAGAGAGAGAACTGGGAAAGACTAGCTGCAGATTTTTGTGAATTCAGAGGACATCATTGCCAGGTCATTGTGGACTATTTTTCCAGCTATATAGAAATAATGTACTTGAAAGACATAACATGTTGCAGTGTTATTGAGAAACTGAAGTGTATGTTTGCTCATTTCTGTATCCAGAACAACTAGTGATGGACAATGTCCCACAATTCACTGCAGCAGAATTTAAGTCAGTCTGAATGAAATATGATTTTGCTCATATCACTGGCAGCCCACATTACTCACAAGCGAATGGAGAGGCTGAGAGAGCTGCGCAGACAGCCAAAAACGTCTGACAGCAGGAAGATCCATTCCTTGCGCCTCTGAATTACAGATCAACACCAACAGCAGCTCCTGCATCTAGTCCAGCACAACTCCTCATGGAAAGACAACTCAGAACTACTGTTCCAAGAACCTACTACAAAGTGGCCAGACAGGAAGAGCGCAGCCAAATCAGATAAACAGGCTAAAAGAACTTATGAACACTTTTACAACAGATGTCACACAGAGAACTGCCTTGTCTAGAACCTGGTGCCCAGAGGCGACATGTAACTGCTGATTGGGGGGTCACCGTTTAAAGGTTCAGCCACTCCCAGAACAGCTCAAGTCACCCCGTCTCCAGGCTGCCCCCTCAGCCTCACCAGCTATTGCTCCTGGTTCTCCCTGCTTGGCACAGCTCGCCCAGCCTCCCTGGTCACTGGACTGGTTCAGGTCTGCCAGCAGCCATGCAGGGAGGGGGCCCAGCAGCACCATGTGACCAAGCGGGGCCGGCTCTGAGTTAACAAGAAACCCATGCACAGGAGTGGGGCAACCCTCACCCTACCCCGAGCCCCTTGAGGCTGGGTGGCTTCCAGTCATGGCTTCCAAGGCCCCCTATCTGGGAGCTCCTGCACATTTACCACCCCTTGGCCCTGGTTAAATCCACCCCAGGTCCCTGTGCGTGGCTCGAACAAACACCAGTGTAGGAATTTGCCCCCCACGCCTGGTCCCCTTGGCCTGGCTAGAGGGCCGCTGTGGGTCAACAGCAGTGTGAGCTGGGCCCGCAAAGCGGGAGGACAAACTACACCCTCCCCCCCTTCGCTCTTTGAATCTTTCCTCATCACTCCCTCTCTGCCGCCCCTGTCCTGGCACTGCTCTGCCCTGAGCATTCCCCCTTGGCTGACACAGGTGTGTGCTGATGTCAGTGTGCCCAGAGCTGGCTGTGAGAGTCCAGGGGCAGTCTCACCCCACCTTACTGCTCTCCCTGGCCAAGAAGTTACCAGGCCAGCCCCTCAACTGGTGGAAATCTGCATCTCTATTGCCTTCAATGGCGCTATGCCCATGAGACTCTGGCCCCAGCTGTGGCTGTATGGCTGAGGGTGAGTTACCAATACCAATACCCCCTGCAGGGCAGACATCTCTGGCACAGTGAGCGCTCGCCCTGCTGGGTGAGAATGACTGTCACAGCGTCTCCTCCCCACGTCGTCTCTTGCAGGTGTCCAGCAGGCTCCGAATGCTCTCCATCACCCTCTTTAAACACCTGCTGGAGCTTGTAAGGGGGCTCAACAGGAGGCGGATGAAGGAGCCTGTGCTCCAGAGCCTGGTCCCGCTGCTCCTCCTCGTGCATGATGAGCGTCCCAACGTGTCCCAGGTGAGGCCACGAGCTGGAGCCTGCAGCGGATACCGTTACAGAGTGACCAGTAATTTGTTTTGAGGGGGCAGCATGTGACACCCCCTCTTTAAAGGGTCTTGCTGACAGAGGGCAGGTGCTCAGTGCTGTGACAGTCAGGCGCTCAAAATCACTTGAACGTTGAGTGCAGTAGCGCCATGACCATGGCGCCCCACCCAACTGCTGAGTCTTCCCTGCATCCTCTGAGCGCAACACTCCCCCCCTCTGCAGCCAGGCTGAGAGATTGGGTGGGGGGAGGGGTCGCCTCACCACTCCTACAGCCACTGGCCTCCGCACCATCCCTGGCTGTACTGGTGGGAAGAGCACAACCCTGGCCATGGCCCCTACCAGGAGCAGGGCTACCCAGTCTCCAGATGGTGCGCAAGACCCAGTGTGCCCTTGGCCAAGCAGCCCGGACAGCCCGTACTAGACATGAGATGCCCAAGTCGCCCGCTCTCCCCCGCCCCAGGTGTCTGTGCACATGCTAGCGCTCATGGCCACCATCACTTGGGAGCCAAATGTCACCAGTACTAATGAATTCACCCTTCTACCCACCATGAGGTGGGGAACTGAGGCACAGCATGAGGCCTAGCGCCTCAAAAGTATTGATCACCCATAGGCATTAGGCACCTAAATCCCTTTGCAGCCCTGGGCCTAAGCAACTTGCCTGAGTTCCCGCAGGCAGAGCTGGGAATTGAGTCAGGTCTCCAGCCATTGCCTTAGCCACACCGCCGCCCTTCCGCAAGCAACCTGGGGCCGGGAAGCATTCAGCACGCATGGCCTCCCCGGCCTCCGGGTAACCAGGCTAGTGGCTTCCAGCTCCCGTAACCGTGGCCGGCTCGCCCTGGCCCCACTTGTTTTGCAGGTGTGTTGGGACAACCTCAGCAGTGCTGCAGAATTCCCGAAGTGGCACCAGCTTGGTGGCTTCATCCAGCACAAGGAAACCTGGCAAAGCTGTGACTGCCTGGTGAGGGAGCCCTCAGGTCATTCATTGCACAGCCCTCGCTGGCAGGAGCGGGGGAATCGGTGGATAGGGCACCCCCCATTGCCCAGCTCTGTGCCCACACTGAGCCCCAGCCCCGGGACCACTCCTGGCCCTGGGTGTAGTCCTTCTGCGTGATCACCCCGGCACAGGAAGGAGGGGTGAAAACAGGACGTGCGCTCCACACACCTGGAACCCGGCCTGCGGGACGGAAAGGCCTTTAATAACCTTGTGCTCCCTTGTTCTGGTCCTAGGTGACGCGCTACAAGGGGAGAGCCAACAACTTTCTGTGCCAGACCAAGGCCTTTCTGGAGAACCCACAGGCTCCAATTAAAGAAGCGGCCATCAGTTTCATAGGTAACCACAGAGCAGGGGTCCCTTTAGCAGGGGGGCTGGATCCGGTCCCAGGCTCTCCACAGTCCCTGCCAGCAGCGAGAAGTAACCCTTGGGCTCCTGATTGTCTAATGAAGGATCAAGGGTGTCAGAAGTCCGCAGGAGCAAGCTCACCCCAAACTGCCCTGATCGGCTGATGGGCCCCCTCTAACCCCACTGCTCCCCATGCAGTCCCCATTCCCCGCCCCCCCATACCCCACCATGGGCTCTTGGTAGTGGACCCTCAAGGTGCTGTGCTCTCCTTTGGCAACCAGCCCTGTAACCATCCCTGGGGACTCACCCTTTCCCCTGGGGATTCGGGAGCGCGTCCTGGCCAGCGAGGGGTGGGGGAAGCGAGGGGTTGCTTGGAGGGTGACATTTGACACCCTTGCTGGGGATGCGGGGATGTGACGAGCTGTTTGTATGTGTAGGGCTCACTGCCCGGCAGCTGGACCAGAGGAGCCAGGACAAGCTGGATGTCATCTGCAACGGTGAGTGGTACCTGCTTTGAGCACTGAGCGCTAGGGGGATGAACGGCCCAGGGCCATGGGCTGGGTTCAATCTCCAATGCCAGCAACATGATCTCGGGTGAGAGCCACAAAGGGATGCAAAATGTAGATCCCCAAACCCCTGATCAGCTGCCCCCTCACCCTGTCATGTCTGCTGGTTAGCATATGCCAGGCACTTAGCCCTGACCTCAGAGCTGCGGCCTGGCAGATCCCCAAACTGGGCCTGAGCTGGCTGGCCTTCGCAGATGATTGCCCCCCCCCCAAAACACAGCCGAGGTGGGGTGCTGCCTCCCCCCTTGTACTCACTAGCCCAGTGTTTGGAGCAGTCACCTCCACGTGGGGTGCCTGGGGTGAAGCCACTGCTCCAAATGAGGCAGAGGTGATGTCCGGTCACCTACCTCCTTGCTGCGTGCCCGGACCCCTGGGCAGCACAGGGCAGAGCAGCATCTCCACATTTGTTGGCGAATGGGGGAGGGGGGGAGTGATATAGCTCAGGCTTCTCACTCCCAGAGCAGGTTCACAGCTGGGCCTCCCAACCAGAGCTAGAGAATCACAGAATCATAGAGTATCAGGGTTGGAAGGGACCTCAAGAGGTCATCCAGTCCAACCCCCTGCTCAAAGCAGGACCAATTCCCAACTAAATCATCCCAGCCAGGGCTTTGTCAAGCCGGGCCTTAAAAATCTCCAAGGAAGGAGACTCAACCACCTCCCTAGGTAACGCATTCCAGTGCTTCACCACCCTCCTAGTGAAATAGTGTTTCCTAATATCCAACCTGGACCTCCCCCACTGCAACTTGAGACCATTGCTCCTTGTTCTGTCATCTGCCACCACTGAGAACAGCCGAGCTCCATCCTCTTTGGAACCCCCCTTCAGGTAGTTGAAGGCTGCTATCAAATCCCCCCTCATTCTTCTCTTCTGGAGACTAAACAATCCCAGTTCCCTCAGCCTCTCCTCATAAGTCATGTGCTCCAGACCCCTAATCATTTTTGTTGCCCTCCGCTGGACTCTTTCCAATTTTTCCACATCCTTCTTGTAGTGTGGGGCCCAAAACTGGACACAGTATTCTAGATGAGGCCTCACCAATGTCGAATAAAGGGGAACGGTCACGTTCCTCGATCTGCTGGCAATGCCCCTACTTATACAGCCCAAAATGTCGTTAGCCTTCTTGGCAACAAGAGCACACTGTTGACTCATATCCAGCTTCTCGTCCACTGTGACCCCTAGGTCCTTTTCTGCAGAACTGCTACCTAGCCATTCGGTCCCTATTCTGTAGCAGTGCCTGGGATTCTTCCATCCTAAGTGCAGGACTCTGCACTTGTCCTTGTTGAACCTCATCAGGTTTTTTTTGGCCCAGTCCTCTAATTTGTCTAGGTCCCTCTGTATCCGATCCCTACCCTCTAGTGTATCTACCACGCCTCCTAGTTTAGTGTCATCTGCAAACTTGCTGAGAGTGCAGTCCACACCATCCTCCAGATCATTAATGAAGCTATTAAACAAAACCAGCCACAGGACCGATCCTTGGGGCACTCCGCTTGAAACCGGCTGCCAACTAGACATGGAGCCATTGATTACTACCCGTTGAGCCTGACGATCTAGCCAGCTTTCTATCCACCGTACAGTCCATTCATCCAGCCCGTACTTCTTTAACTTGGCGGCAAGAATACTGTGGGAGACCGTATCAAAAGCTTTGCTAAAGTCAAGGAATAACACATCCACTGCTTTCCCCTCATCCACAGAGCCAGTTATCTCATCATAGAAGGCAATTAGGTTAGTCAGGCACAACTTCCCCTTGGTGAATCCATGCTGACTGTTCCTGATCACTTTCCTCTCCTCTAAGTGTTTCAGAATTGATTCCTTGAGGACCTGCTCCATGATTTTTCCAGGGACTGAGGTGAGGCTGACTGGCCTGTAGTTCCCCGGATCCTCCTTCTTCCCTTTTTTAAAGATGGGCACTACATTAGCCTTTTTCCAGTCATCCGGGACCTGCCCCGATCGCCATGAGTTTTCAAAAATAATGGCTAATGGCTCTGCAATCTCATCCGCCAACTCCTTTAGCACCCTCGGATGCAGCGCATCCGGCCCCATGGACTTGTGCTCGTCCAGTTTTTCTAAATAGTCCCAAACCACTTCTTTCTCCACAGAGGGCTGGTCACCTTCTCCCCATATTGTGCTGCCCAGTGCAGCAGTCTGGGAGCTGACCTTGTTCGTGAAGACAGAGGCAAAAAAAGCATTGAGTACATTAGCTTTTTCCACATCCTCAGTCACTAGGTTGCCTCCCTCATTCAGTAAGGGGCCCACACTTTCCTTGACTTTCTGCTTGTTGCTAACATACCTGAAGAAACCCTTCTTGTTACTCTTAACATCTCTTGCTAGCTGCAACTCCAAGTGTGATTTGGCCTTCCTGATTTCACTCCTGCATGCCTGAGCAATATTTTTATACTCCTCCCTGGTCATTTGTCCAATCTTCCACTTCTTGTAAGCTTCTTTTTTGCGTTTAAGATCAGCAAGGATTTCACTGTTTAGCCAAGCTGGTCGCCTGCCATATTTACTATTCTTTCTACACATCGGGATGGTTTGTTCCTGCAACCGCAATAAGGTTTCTTTAAAATACAGTCAGCTCTCCTGGACCCCTTTCCCCTTCATGTTATTCTCCCAGGGGATCCTGCCCATCTGTTCCCTGAGGGAGTCAAAGTCTGCTTTTCTAAAGTCCAGGGTCCGTATTCTGCTGCTCTCCTTTCTTCCTTGTGTCAGGATCCTGAACTCGACCATCTCATGGTCACTGCCTCCCAGGTTCCCATCCACTTTTGCTTCCCCTACTAATTCTTCCCTGTTTGTGAGCAGCAGGTCAAGAAAAGCTCTGCCCCTAGTTGGTTCCTCCAGCACTTGCACCAGGAAATTGTCCCCTACACTTTCCAAAAACTTCCTGGATTGTCTGTGCACCGCTGTATTGCTCTCCCAGCAGATATCAGGGTGATTAAAGTCTCCCATGAGAACCAGGGCCTGCGATCTAGCAACTTCTGCTAGTTGCCAGAAGAAAGCCTCATCCACCTCATCCCCCTGGTCTGGTGGTCTATAGCAGACTCCGACCACGACATCACCTTTGTTGCTCACACTTCTCAACTTTATCCAGAGACTCTCAGGTTTTTCTGCTGTTTCATACCGGAGCTCTGAGCAGTCATACTCCTCTCTTACATACAAGAATGGCTGAGCTCCCTCCTCGGCATTTCCTGGAGGGCAGCAGGGCACCTAAAGTTCGGCATAGCCTAACAATGTCCAAGCCCCCTTTGTGACTCTCCCCCTCTCTGGACCTAAGTGCCCATCTGTGCATTGGGGGGAAGGTGGAGGGTAAATACAGGCAGGGATGAGGTGCTCAGATACTGCAGCGACGGGGCAGTCCTAGAAATAGTGAGTGAATGGGGTTCATTGGGTCTTCTTGCCTGTGTCTGGAGGCTCCCCCATTTGTTGAGGGCAGCAGGGATGTTTAGTGAGGGTTGCTGGTTGTTCCTGCTAGTCCCCTGCCTCCCGCCTCCCAGCCTGCTTGTCACAGGCCAAGAGGTACAGCGCTGGCTTGGTCTGCTGGGGCTCTCCAGAGCGCTGTGGCTCTGACCTCCATTTCCTTCCTTTCAATCTTAGACCTCAAAGGCTTGCAGCAGGACAGCAACTCCTCGGTCCAAAGCCTGGCTTCTCAGACCATCCTCATCCTGGAGGAGTTCAAGAACCACCCTCCAGCCCGCTGCAGCCTACGGACATTCTTTCATAGGATAACAAGAATGTGCACTAAGAAGAGCCCGGTCATTGAAGCTGCCCAGCTGCCCTAGATCTGAGAAAAGCCAGCCTCCCTTCCCTGGGAGATTCGTACCAGACCATGGCTTCTTCCCCATTGGCTGCCTGCCCTGCGCAGCCATGTGAGTAGTTAACTGCTCGATAGCTTTCATCACCATGTACTTTTTGACAGGTTTCCCTGCAGTGTGTAGCATTTACATCCCGCCCTCCGTCCCCGTTTCCGGTCATGTATGTTTTTGGCACCGTCGGCCATTTTGAAATTTATTTTGTATTATTTTTCTGTGTTTGGCCGGGGGAAGGTTGGTTTTTTTTTTTTTTTTTTTTTTTTTTTTTTTATAATGGAGATATCCTATCTCCTAGAACTGGAAGGGACCTTGAAAGGTCATCGAGTCCAGCCCCCTGCCTTCACTAGCAGGACCAAGTACTGATTTTGCCCCAGATCCCCAAGTGGCCCCCTCAAGGATTGAACTCACAACCCTGGGTTTAGTAGGCTAATGCTCAAACCCACTGAGCTATCCCTCCCCCCCAATTTTTAAAATTAATGGAGATATCCCATCTCCTAGAACTGGAAGGGACCTTGAAAGGTCATTGAGTCCAGCCCCCTGCCTTCACTAGCAGGACAAAGTACTGATTTTGCCCCAGATCCCTAAGTGGCCCCCTCAAGGACTGAACTCACAACCCTGGGTTTAGCAGGCCAATGCTCAAACCACTGAGCTATCCCTCCCCCAAGCTATCCCTTGTGTGCCTGTGTTTTGACATATTTAGAGAAAAAGTATGAATGAGTAAAAAGAGAGACTGTAAGGGGTTCACGGCTCCCTCCCCGTCCATCTGGGCGGGAGACCACGCCCTTTGCTATGATAGTTCTGGGTACTTTGGTTCAGGGGAAAATTAGCTCAGTGTTAATGGTCCTAGCCTGCAGTCAGGCCAAGTAATGGTAGAGAGACTGTTTGCCCAGGGCCCTCAATCAGGGCAGGGCAGCAATTGAGTAGGGGCTCTGGCCTACGGTCAGGCAGGTAGAGCACCAGAAGGTCCATTTGCCTGGCCCTTGATCAGGGCGGGGCAGCAAGCAAGTAGGGGGGCTCTGGCCTACAGTCCGGCAGAGCTGTCGCAGTCTAGGGGAGGTTAGCTCTCTGGTGGGAGAGTCAGCACAACTGTCTGTCATCTGGATTCAGGCGGGTGCCAGACCAATGCAGGCCTCCTGACAACCAGGTGGGGAGGCTACCACTCCTGACGTTGGGGTGGTGGGGGTAGAAGAACCCAGGCCCTCCCGCTCCACTGCGTCCAAGCCCAGGGCCCTAACTGCGGTGGAGTTGTCCGCCACTGGGTCAGTGGCAAAAGTCCAACTGCAACATGCTGGCCGGCTTGTAGTCAATAACACAGCTGAATCCGATTTGGCTTCCCTGGGCTTCTTCCTACACTCGATTCCATGTGTACATGGGTTCCAGGGTTGTTGTTTGCTTCGCTGGGGTAGACGGCTAGTGGCAGCTCTGTCAGCCCCTCTGGGTCTCTGTCAGGATAGCTGTCTCCGTTAGGTCTGCGGTCACGCAGCGGGGAAGAGACGTCCTGCTCCTCTGGCAGCTCTCTCCCGATTGAGCTGGAGGACCAGCCTTTTATAGTTCCGCTTCCTGTCCCGCCCTTCTGCTTCCGGTGGGGTGGCCGCGGAAGTCCCGGTTCTGCCCAACAGGGGGCATTCATGGCTCTCTCCCTGTCTGTCAGGGCGGGAGACCACGCCCCCTCGCTACAGAGGCCTTAAAGGAAAGGAGTTTTAAAAAAAGAAAGATTGGTTAGGCTTAGAGGAAAAAAGGAAAGAAAGGTTATTTTAAATAGAAGAAAGAGGGGAAACAAGAGAAAGCAACAAGAGAGAGGAGTTTGTTTTATAGAATAGCAAGAATGTGGTAAAAGGTTATTTTTGTTGGGACTAAAAAATAATAAGAGTAAAAAAATTGAAATAAATTTTAAAAAGTAAAGGCTAATTAAATAAAAGAGGGAAATATAAAGGAAGGTTGAGAAGGTTGAGTGAAAGAAATCACATGGCAGAAAAATTAGCAAGAGATCCTGTGTCAGTGACACAGGGCTGTGTAAAGTACAGAAAACAGCAAGAGATAGAGAGATCCTTTTTTGTTAGTAAGCAGAAAACAGAGCTGTGCAAAAGAGAGAAAATTCCTTACCATTTCCCGCCGTTGTTTGGCCATCGTGAACCGAGCAGCAAAGTTTCCGCCGCAAACTCTGCTCTCCCGTTCTTGCATCGCTAGCAAATGTTTCCATGTTGTCGGTGCTGGACTCCAGTGGAAGCTACAGAAGGCAACCATTTCCCGCCGTTGTTCGGCCATTGTGAACCTAGCAGCACAGCTTCCGCCACAAACTCTGCTCCCCCATTCTTGCATCGCTAGCAAATTTCTATATGTTGTCAGTGCTGGGCTCATGTGGAAGCTACAGAAGGCAACCATTTCCCGCCTTTTATCGGCCATCTTGAACCCAACAGCTCTCCTACGTTTTGCGCCATTTTTCCAGGATTACCCATGCAGGCGCCATAGCACGGCAAGTATGGAGCCCGCTCAGATCGCCGGTGCAGTCTTGACCATTGTAAATACCTCGCACATTATCCAGCAGTATGTGCAGTATCTGCAAAAACAGGTGAGGAAGCAACGACAGCGCGATTACTATACTGATGAGGACATGGACACCTACGTTCCTAGAAGCACGGCATGTGGCGATTGGGAGATCATGGTGGCGTTGGGCCAGGTTCATGCCATGAAATGCCGATTGTGGGCCCGGGAAACAAGCACAGACTGGTGGGACCGCATAGTGTTGCAGGTCTGGGATGATTCCCAGTGGCTGCGAAACTTTCGTATGCATAGGGCCACTTTCATGGAACTTTGTGACTTGCTGTCCCCTGCCCTGAAGTGGAAAGACACCAAAATGAGAGCAGCCCTCACAGTTGAGAAGCGAGTGGCCATAGTACTGTGGAAGCTTGCAACGCCCGACAGCTACCAGTCAGTCAGGAATCAGTTTGGAGTGGGCAAATCTACTGTGGGAGCTACTGTGCTGCAAGTAGCCAACACAATCAGTGACCAGCTGCTATCAAGGGTAGTGACTTTGGAAAATGTGCAGACCATTGTGGATGGCTTTAATGCTCTCAGTTTCTCTAACTGTGGCAGGGTGATAGACGGAACGCATATCCCTATCTTGGCCCCGGCACACCAGGGCAGCCAGTACGTAAACCGTAAGGGGTACTTTTCCATGGTGCTGCAAGCACTGGTGGATCGCAAGGGACATTTCACGGATATCAACATGGGATGGCCGAGAAAAGTGCATGACGCTCGCATCTTCAGGAACTCTGGTCTGTTTGAACAGCTGCAGGAAGGGACTTACTTCCCAGACCAGAAAATTACTGTTGGGGATGTTGAAATGCCTATAGTTATCCTCGGGGACCAAGCCTACCCCTTAATGCCCTGGCTCATGAAGCCGTACACAGGCACCCTGGACAGTAATAAGGAGCAGTTCAACTATAGGCTGAGCAAGTGCAGGTTGGTGGTAGAATGTGCTTTTGGACGTTTGAAAGCGCGCTGGCGCAGTTTACTGACTCGGTTAGATCTCAGCACAACCAATATTCCAGTTGTAATTGCTGCTTGTTGTGTGCTCCACAATATCTGTGAGAGTAAGGGGGAGATGTTTATGGCGGGGTGGGAGGTTGAGACAACTGGTCTGGCGGCCAATTTCGCACAGCCAGACAACAGGACAATTAGAAGAGCGCAGCAGGGCGCGCTGCGCATCTGAGAAGCTTTGAAAGACAGTTTCATGACTGGCCAGGGTACGGTGTGACAGTTGTGTTTGTTTATCTTGAAGTTACCCGCCCCCTATATATATGAAAGGAAATAACGTCACAATTGTTTAAAACCATTGTTTATTACTTGTTGCACAACACATTGAGAGAAATAAGAAGGTAGATTGGGGGGGGGGGGTTGGGTTATGGGGGTGGAGGAGGAGGGAAGGACAAGTCCAGAAACCAAATCAAAAGTTCGCATATGCCAGCTTTCTGCTACTTGGGTGATCCTCTGGGGTTGAGTGTGTGGGTCCCCATAGCCTCCCCCCTCGTGTTCTTGGGCGTCTGGGTGAGGAGGCTATGGAACTTGGGGAGGAGGGAGGGTGGTTAAACAGGGGCTGCAGTGGCAGTCTGTGGTCTTGCTGCCTTTCCTGTATTAGATCCACCATACAGTGCAGCATGTCAGTTTGCTCCCCCATGAGCTTGACCACAGCGTCCTGCCTGCTCTCATCACATGCGTCCCTCCTCTCTTCGTGTTCCTGTAATGCTTTATGGGACTCCGCAATTGTTTGCCACCACGCATTCAGCTGGGCCCTATCAATGCTGGAGGACTGCATGAGCTCGGCGAACATGTTGTCCTGAGTTCGTTTTTTCCACCTTCTAATCTGGACCAGCCTCTTGGATGGAGTAGATAGGGGCCACGTTGAAACGTCTGCACCTGTGGGAGGAGAAAAAGGGAGGGTAATATTTTAAAAGATACATTTCAGAGAACAAAGGACACACTGTTTCTCAGTGAAACGGGCAATTCATAGTACACAGCACATCATACATGGCCGGGCAACAGAATTTAGCTTGCAGCCAGCCACGGTAAGCCCTAGGGGCATGCGGGGTTCTGCTTCTTCCGCATTCATTTCAATGCTTTCAAACTGCCGGGTCCCCTTTCCCATAGCAAGCAATGCCTGGTGGGTTTGCAATATAAAAGGAGGGCCTGCGGGCTCTCTGGGATGATCGCTTCACACAACCCCCCGCTCCCCTCCCGCACTCACCGCATGGCTCCAACGAGGCTCTGAGCAGGGATGAGCCCTTTAAACTAAATGCGAGCAGCCCAGCGTGGCTGTGTTTCCCCCCAGCCCCCCACTGCGTGGCTCTGATCAGGGTCACTCACCAGAAGTACCTTCTCCAGGGTCATGGTCTGAGAGTCTGCCTTGGGAGTTGGGGGGTGGGCTATTGGCTCCTGCATTAAGAATAGTTCCTGGGTAGGGGTGAAAACGGATTCCCCACTTGCCGCCTGTGCACTGTCCTCCTCCTCCTCTTCGTCCTCCAATAACTCATCCTCCTCGCTCCGTTCAACTCCCCCCTTGGAGGTATCCACGGACATTGGTGGGGTGCAGCTCACAGTAGAAGCGGCATGTATGGGGATGTGACCCAGAGCGCCCATTCGCCTCCCTGGCTTATTGGTATGCTTGCCTGAGTGCCTTGATTTTTGTACGACACTGCTCTGTGTCCCTGGAGTAGCCTCTTTCCGTCATGGCTCTGGAGACTTTAGCGTACGTATTTGCATTCCTTTTTTTGGAACGTAGTTCTACCATAACAGAGTCATCTCCCCAACATGCAATGAGATCCAGTACCTCCCGTTCGGACCATGCTGGAGTTCGTCTGCGAATCCGGGACTGCATGATCTCCTGTGATGGTGGACTCTGCATGGTCGCCTGTGATGGTGGACTGTGCTGCTGGTCACCTGTGCTGCTGGTGACCAAACAGGAAATGAAATTCAAAAGTTCCCGGGGGTTTTCCTGCCCACTGGGCTAGTGCATCGGAGTTGAGAGTGTTGTCCAGAGCGGTCACAAGGGAGCATTCTGGGATAGCTCCCGGAGGCCAATAACGTCGAATTGCGTCCACAATACCTTTAACCTGGGATTGCGATCTCGATTGAAGCACTACTCCACTTGCCAAGGTGGAGTACAGAAATCGGATTAAAGAGCCCTTTAAATCGAAGAAAACGGTTTGATCATGTGGACGGAATGATTTTTTTTCGAATTAACTCAGCTAATTCCGAAATAAACGACTAGTGTAGACCAGACCTGAGAGAGGGAGAGTATAGAAAACAGCAAGAGATCCTTTTGGCTTAGTGAGAGAAGGAAAGTATAGAAAGCTGAAGGGAGGGCGGGGGGGTGGGGGTGGGGAAGAGAACTTACCCTTGCGGCTGCCCCCGGGAAAAGAGAGAGCTCCCAAGGCTCACAGCCCACAGCATGGTTATCTCCGCCTCTCGGGTGGACCAATCAGAAAATGTTCTACAGCTGAGTCATAGACTGCATTTTCCTGAACCAATCCTATCAATCCAAGATTTTTAAACAATAGCCCTCTCCTTCCCCTTCCCTCACTATGCACCCCCTTACCTGCCTTATTCTTATCTAAAAAAACAGGCCCCAAGCATCTTTTCTGATAGATAGATAGATAGATAGATAGATAGATGGGGGGTGTATGTAGATAGACAAATATATGTGGTATATGGGATAGATAGATAGATAGATAGATAGATGGGGTGTATGCGGATAGATAGATAGATAGATAGATAGATAGATAGATAGATAGATAGATAGATAGATAGATAGATAGATAGATAGATGTGGTGTATGGAGATAGATAGATAGATAAATAGATAGATGTGGTGTATGGAGATAGATAGATAGATAAATAGATAGATAGATAGAGGGGGTGTATGGGGGTAGATAGAGAGAGGGGTTGTGTATGGGGATAGATAGATAGATAGATAGATAGATAGATAGATAGATAGATAGATAGATAGATAGATAGAGGGGGTATATGGGGGTAGATAGAGAGAGGGGTTGTGTATGGGGATAGATAGATAGATAGATAGATAGATAGATAGATAGATGTGGTCTATGGGAATAGATAGATAGATAGATAGATAGATAGATAGATAGATAGATAGATAGATAGATAGATAGATAGATGGGGGTGTATGTAGATAGATAAATAGATAGATGGGGTGTATGGGGATAGATAGATAGAGGGGGAGTATGTAGATAGATAGAGGGGGTGTATGGGGATAGATAGATAGACGGGGAGTACATAGATAGAGGGGGTGTATGGGGATAGATAGATGTGGTGTATGGGTATAGATAGCTAGAGGGGGAGTATGTAGATAGAGGGAGTGTATGGCGATAGATAGATAGAGCCAGTGTATGGGGATAGATAGACAGAAGTGGAGTATGTAGATAGATAAATAGGGGGGTGTATGTAGATAGATAGATGGGGTGTATGGGGATAGATAGATAGATGGGGTGTATGGGGATAGATAGATAGATGGGGTGTATGGGGATAGATAGGTAAATAGATAGATGTGGTGTATGGAGATAGATGTGGTGTATGCGGATGGATAGATAGAGGGGGAGTATATAGATAAATAGGGGGTGTATGTAGATAGATGGGGTGTATGGGGATAGATAGTGGGGGAGTATATAGATAGAGGGGGTGTATGGGGATAGATAGATGCGGTGTATGGGGATAGATAGATAGAGGGGGTGTATGGGGATAGATACATGTGGTGTATGGAGATAGATAGATGTGGGGGTGTATGGGGGTAGATAGAGAGAGGGGTTGTGTATGGGGATAGATAGATAGATGTGGTGTATGTGGAGAGAGAAAGAGGGAGAGAGAGAACCCCATTGGCTTTAAGCCCTTTTACATTTTATGGGACTTTTCTGTAATCTCAGCTGCTTGAACTTTTTCGTGGTCCAAAGCAAACAACAACCCTGGAACCCATGTACACACAGAATGGTCGTGTAGGAAGGAGCCCAGGGAAGCCAAATCAGATTCAGCTGTGTCATTGACTACGAGCCGGCCAGTGTGTTGCAGTCGGATTTTCCCCGCTGACCCAGTGGCAGGCCACTCCGCTTCTATTAGGGCCCTGGGATGGGACATAGGTGAGTGGGAGGGCCTGGGTTCCCCTACCCCCGGCAACCCAACATCAGGAGTGGTAGCCTCCCCACCTGGTTGTCAGGAGGCCTGCATTGGTCTGGCTCCCACCTGAATCCGGACGCCAGACGGTTGTGCCGACTCTCCCACCAGAGAGGTAACCTCCCTCAGACTGCCACAGCTCTGCTGGACTGTAGGCCAGAGCCCCCCTACTTGCTTGCTGCCCCATCCTGATCAGTGGCCAGGCAAATGGACCTTCTGTTGCTCTGCCTGCCTGCCTGTAGGCCACAGCCCCTTCTCGATTGCCACCCCGCCCTGATTGAGGGCTCTGGGCAAAACCCAAGGCTGCAGACCTAGATAAAGGCCTACTGTAGCAGGGTGGCTACCCCGCTCCTGCCTGAGGGGTTTAAAACTAGGGTGACCAGATGACAGGAAGAAAATATCGGGACACAAGGGGGGGGGGTCACTGGCGGAGCAAAAAAAACCAAAACACCGAGTGCTGCCGGTGTAAGGACACAAACAGCTCCCTCTCCCAATTCCCTACTGTGACCCAGTGCTGCCGGCAGTCGGGGGCGGGAGCTGAGAACAGCCCAGGGCTGCAGGCAATCAGTGGAGATTATGCTTACCCTTCCTTAGGTATGCATACCTTCAGCCTCTGGTTTTTAGGAGTGGGGAAAAAAACCAACAGAGAACAGCTGAGTGCTGCCGGCAGTCAGAGGGGAAGAAAAAAAAAAAAGCCGAGAACAGCTGAGTGCTGCCGACAGAGAAAAAAAAAAAGCGGAGTGCAGCGTCCCGACTGAAGATCAATCGGGACGCGGGACACATACCTAAATATCGGGACGGTCCCGATTTTATCGGGACGTCTGGTCACCCTATTTAAAACAGTCCTGGTAGAGGGCTGGGGCAAAGGGAAAAGCTACTGGGCTGATTGGGGAAGTAGCCACAGCTGGGCCATGCCCCAATCAGGCCCCAGCTGGCCTATATAAGAAGGCTGGGAGCCAGGATCTCAAGAGTCTCTCTCTGAGTGCAGAGAGAGAAGGGCCTGGCTGCAGGGAGCTAGACAGGGTACCTGAGTGGAGGAGGGCTGGGGAAAGGCTGAGGAGCTGGGGAGCTCCAGCCTGGATAGCCCCAGGCTGTGGCCTGGTAATAGGCCAAGGGGTACTGGGGGTTGCAGAGGGCAGCCCAGGGCTAGGCCAAGGCAGCAGGTCCGAACCCAGCCTTGCTGATGATGAGTGGCCTATACTGCAGTCTGCCCCAGAGAGTGGGGGCTAGCTGGTGACTGGCAGTGGCCTTATCCTGAGGTGAGGTGGGGTTAGTGGGTGGGGGTTCCCCTGGGAGGGGAGACCTAGCGTATGTGGGTACTGCCCGGGGGCAGCACCCAGAGAAAGGGGCACCGGGGTCCTGGGAGGGATACAGGAGCCTGAGGAAGAGGACAGGCGGATCACTGGCCTGCAGAGGGCGCTCCAGAGGCTGGAGAGCTAATTCCCTGGACGACCAGCAGGAGGCGCCGCAGGGGTGAGTCTGGATACTCTTACACCTACAAAAGGTACTCGGGCTGCAGAGGGGCAGCCCAGAGATAGGCAGAGGCAGCTGGTCCAACCCCCCTTGCCGATGATGCGTGGTTTATATACTGCAGTCCGTCCCAGTGAGCGGGGGCTAGACAGTGACTGGCAGTAGCCACTGAGGCAAGGTGTGGTTAGAGGGTTGGGGGTTCCCCTGGGCCCCTGGACACCCAGATAGTGGGTTACTGCCAGGGGCAGGACCCTGACGTAGAGGGGCACCGGGGTCTGGGAGGTACACCGGGACCAGCGGCAGGCAAGACACCGGCCTGTAGAGGGCACTTAGAGGCCGGAAGAGATCATCCCTCACCGGTGAATCGTTGCCCTGCGACACAGACTCTCTATCTTTGCTCGGTCTGACTGCAGGCCTGAACTATTAACACTGAGCTAATTTTCCCCTGAACCAAGGTATCCCAGAAGTATCATAGCGAGGGGCGTTGTCTCCCGCCCAGACGGATGGGGAGGGAGCTGCAAACCCCTTACAGCCTCTCTTTCTAGTCTTTCATACTTTTTCTCTAAATATGTCAAAACACAAGCACGCAACCTTCCCCCGGCCAAACACAGAAAAATGGGGACGGCGCCGGCAATGGGACGGGGTGTGGAAACCTGTCAAAAACTATATGGTGATGAAAGCTATCAAGCGGTTACCTACTCACATGGGGTTGTCAGGGAGGGGTAGTACCTCTGATGGGGGAGCAGTCGTACTCCTAGGAGTAGCTCATCCACTTTGGTCCCCACTTGACAACACCCAGCTCTCACCTGTGGCTCCAAGTAGCTGTCAGCATGCGACAGCGGCCACACCCTCCGCGGAGACCGTCTCGACTGGCGGGCTAAACCAGGTGAGGGTAGCCGATGAGTATGAGACTCTCGGTGAGTTAGGGCCTGTCTACCCATTGCATGCGAAGGCTGGATCCGGCTGACTGGGGCAACCTGGTTCAATGGTCAGGAAGGCAATGACAGCAAGCGTTGTGGAACGCTTAAGAGCACGACAAGACACGTAGGCGTCCTGGTCATCCACTGCGCCCTGCCCTATCTCCAGCCGTCTCGACTTCTGTCCTGCCACTGGATACAGATAGGAACTGGGAAGAGAGAGTGAGGCTGACGTCGCGCAACTCTCCCTCACTTTAATCCAATTCACACGCAAGTCTCGACATAATATCATATCATATTACATCATATCAAGTCCTGTGGCGATGGGTGAGCGACGAAGCAGCAGGTGTGGATACACTGGGAGCTGTAGCTGCGGACCTGCACATAGGCGGCTCAGGCATAATGGTCGTTCCTCACTGACCGAAGCAGCAGTGGAGCTCGGCATCTTCTTGAGCGACTGAGCAGCCCTATTCAGGATTGCACTGCTCACCTCCGTAGAATGAGGAGGGGGCTAGAAAAGGTGCCCTAAACATTGCCTGCTTCACCTTACCCTGGCCAGCATACCGTGGCTGGCGGGGATCCCACAAAAGCGGTCGAACAAAAACAAAACTTAGAGTGACACCGATCACTATTGGCACATGGAATGTGCACACGTTACTGGACAACATCACGGCAGACAGACCGGAGAGAAGAACAGCACTTGTCGCTAGAGAGCTCGCACGCTACAACATTGACATTGCAGCCCTTAGCGAAACTCGCCTGGCTAATGAAGGACAGCTGTCCGAGTCAGGCGGTGGCTATCCATTCTTCTGGAGTGGCCGCAGCAGTGATGAGCGTCGCGAATCTGGAGTTGGCTTCGCCATCAAGAATCATCTTGTTTGGAAACTTGCCAGTTCCCCCAAGGGTATGAATGACCGGCTCATGACAATGCAGCTTCCGCTTCAAAAAGGAAAACAAGCTATTTTGATCAGCGCATATGTTCCAACAATGACCAACCCAGAGGATGTGAAGGATAAATTCTACGAAGAATTAGATACTCTGCTATCGTCAGTGCACCGCACAGACAAGCTGATTGTGCTTGGCGATTTTAACGCAAGAGTCAGATGTGATGCCGCAGCCTGGGAAGGAGTCATCAGGAAAAATGGAGTGGGAAAGCGTAACAGCAATGGCCTGTTACTGCTGAAAACTTGTGCAGCACATGACCTTCTGATCAGCAATACGATCTTCCGCCTTCCTACCCGTAACAGGACTTTGTGGATGTATCCCCGTTCCAAGCACTGGCATTTGATCGATTATGTCATCATCAGGAGAAGGGACAGACAAGATGTCAGGGTTACAAAAACTATGTGTGGCGCTGACTGTTGGACGGATCATAGGCTCATAGTATCCAAAATGAAGCTCCGTATCATGCTGAAGAGATGACCACAAGGCTGTAAGGCTCTCAAAAGGATCAACGTGTCGAAGCTGAAGAACAGCCGCACCACTGAAAATCTAGCGGAAGACCTAGAGAATGAGCTTGCTGATCTTCGTATTGAGGATGATGCTGAGAAAGACTGGGAGCGATTCCGCAACACTGTCCATACAGCTGCATCGAAGATATTGGAGCCCTCCGCATGCAGGCAGCAAGACTGGTTTGACGAAAATGATGCAGAAATCCAGGCCTTACTTGCTGAGAAGCACCGCCTGCATCATGCATATCAAAACAATCCATCCTCAGTGGCAAAGAAGACCGCCTTTATCAACGCTCGCAGAACAGTACAGAACCAACTGCGCAAAATGCGGGACTTGTGGCTGAGCATCAAAGCAGATGAAATACAGGCATATGCAGACAGGAACGACTATAAGCAGTTTTATGAAGCCCTCAACACACTCTATGGTCCACCTTCTTCTGGGAGCTTTCCCCTCCTGAACTCTGATGGTACTGTGCTCCTTACAGAGAAGACGCAGATTCTCCAGAGATGGGCTGAACACTTTGAAGCAATTCTCAATCGCCCCTCAGTCATCAGTGATGAGGCCATTGACAAGATGCCCCAGGTTGCAGTCAATGACTCCATGGATGCTTCACCAGAAGAGGACGAAGTGAAGAAAGCTATCAATCACTTGTCAAGTGGCAAAGCCCCAGGGTCAGATGCCATACCAGCAGAGGTGTACAAAGTTGGTGGACCCGTGCTGCTGCGGAAACTCACTGAGCTGTTTCAGTCCTTCTGGAAGCAGGGAACCATTCCACAAGAATTTAGAGACGCATCCAACTTGCACCTCTATAAGAGGAAGGGCAATCGCCAGGTATGCGACAATCACCATGGAATCTCGCCGCTTTCTACAGCGGGGAAAGTTCTTGCACGGGTTCTGTTGAACCGATTGATCACTCACCTGGAGAAGGGCTTACTGCCAGAATCACAGTGTGGCTTCTGCAAGGGACGTGGGACTATTGACATGATCTTCGCTGTGAGTCAACTACAGGAGAAATGTCAAGAGCAGAATCGTGAACTCTACACAACTTTTGTGGACCTCACAAAAGCATTTGACTCTCAGTCACCAGGGCCTGTGGAGGATCATGTCGAAATCATCACGGTATGATGGCTCGTGTCCTGGATGACGGTGAAACATCTGAGGCCTTCCCAGTCACCAACGGCATCAAGCAAGGGTGTATTTTAGCACCCACTTTGTTCAGCATGATATTCTCTGCCACTCTGACTGATGCCTTTCAACACTGCTCTGAAGGAGTAGGCATGAACTATAGAACTGACGGGAAACTATTCAATCTGAGGCGACTGCATGCCATCACCAAGGTGAAGGAAACTGTACTTCAAGACTTTCTCTTTGCCAATGATTGTGCTCTGAATGCTAGTACAGAGCCAGAAATGCAAGCCAATATGGACAAGTTTTCAACTGCATGCAACAACTTCGGTCTCACCATTAACATCAAGAAGACTGAGGTAATGCACCAGCCAGCTCCCCACGCTCCGTACTCAGAACCGTCCATCACTGTAAATGGACAGAGACTTCAGACAGTGGACCACTTCATGTACCTGAGCAGTACCCTTTCCCGAGCAGTGTCAATCGATGATGAAGTAAACTGCAGAATTGCTAAAGCCAGCTCTGCATTTGGCCGATTGCTCCAACGTTTGGGAACGTCGAGGGATCAGCCTACCAACGAAGCTGAAGGTCTACCGAGCAGTGGTGCTTCCAACTCTGCTGTACGCCTGCGAGATGTGGACTGTCTATCGGAGTCATGCACGAAGGCTCAATCACTTCCACATTTCCTGTCTGCGAAAGCTTCTAAAAATCAGATGGCAGGACAAAGTGCCTGATACTGATGTCCTTACTAGAGCCAGTCTGCCGTCAGTTCACACATTGCTGATGAGAGCCCAGACCAGGTGGGCCGGACATGTCGTGAGAATGTCAGACGAACGCATTCCTAAACAGCTCTTCTACGGAGAACTCACTCAGGGAAAGCGCTCCCATGGAGGACAAAAGAAGCGGTTCAAGGACACGCTGAAGACCTCTTTGAAGTCCTTGGAGATCAACACCGCCACATGGGAAACCTTCACACTGAACCGTCCAGCATGGCGCAGCCTCATTTACACAGGCAGTAATACCTCTGAGGCGAGGCGTATTGCTGAGGCTGAAAAAAAGCGTGAGCTGCGCAAGTCCAGGGCTGCTTGTACATCATCGACAGTGCCATTACATGTCTGCCCGACGTGTGACAGGACGTTCCACGCCCGAATCGGACTGATCAGTCATCTTCGGACGTACAGAGCCCGGTCATCGAAAGAATGAGTTGTTGAGGTCTTCATCGATAACGATAGACGAACATCACTCACATGCAATCCCCCACCCTGTACATAGCAATCCTCTGTTTCATTTTGATGTTTTTTTATGTACTTTAATGCTTTTATTCATTTTATTGATTAAATAATTGTAATTACAGTAATACATCGAGGTATAAAAGAT